>NC_091821.1:62291695-62564195 GCF_038994185.2 Dermacentor albipictus | reverse complement strand
GCGTCTGCGTCGACTGTTACACACGCTTTTTTTACCTTCCCGCAGATCACAGTGCTTGAAGTTCATGCGTGAACGTACTTTGTCTACAGTGTCTACAGTCTTTATCTTTGATTCGTGACATCTGGACACCGCACTTGCACATGTCTTAGTTTTAAGAGGCTAACCTTTCTAGCTGTTATTCTAGCCGTCATTATTCTAGACAGAGGGGAGCCTCTGATGTTGTTTGCGGCGAGGCAGTGGTTTGGGCAAATGGATGTGAACAATCTGGATTAAGCTGAAGCAGTTCGATAATCGAAGTTGGTGCTTACACTGTATGTGCCGGGTCTCTGGGTGTTTTCTTGTGGCCAAATTCTGTACCTTAGGTAGAACAAGGCATATATAGAGTTTCACACGAAAAGTCAAGGGCACTTAGGCATCCCTACGTGGATGAATGCGAAAACATTGTGACATGTCTTCGACGACGCGTCGGCCTCGTTCGCGTACATGCGTGGGCGTCCTAAGAAGCGGGCGCAGCTACTGATTGAGAAGTCGAAGGTTCGTCCATCGGAGCGCACGACAGAAGTGACCGAAATAACCGTGCCGACTGGCAGCGCCGCTATATATATTCTTCGACTTCTCAGTCAGTAGCTGCGGCCGCTCCTTTCAACTTCCACCCAAGTACTCGGACATCGAGGCACCCCGGGTATAGCTGAAGCCCCTTTTCAGGCTTTGCTATAGGGCGCCTCGATGTCAGTGCCAGCGTTGCATCGAGGCCTCTTGCTCGCGCGCGCCGCTGGGTTTCTTGCAGCAGCACCAGAAGCCGCTCGCCTCCGCGCATCCCGCCCCGCGCCACCGCGGCAGCGTTTCACAGTCTGTGCATATGGCACGTGCTGTGCTTGCGTTTCCTATGCGACAAAAATGCGCCTGCTGGGCTGTCACAGTGTAAGCACTACAATCGTCCACAGCCTGAAGAAAGCGCTTGGAGCTGGCGTCTCAACAGCGTACTGGCCACGTATGCAGAAGGAGCACGTAAGCAAGCGCCAGCGCCGAGGCAATCCAGGCCCGAAAGAAGCGTCGCGCGGAACAGGAGCGTCTTCGCTACGCAGCTAAACGTGGTGCAGACCGCTCCTGCCACGATGCGATGTGCCATGTGAGGCAATGACAATGATCAACCCTCTCAGAGATTATGAACAATGGCGCTCAACAACGCCTCAAGCGAATACATCTCCCTGTGTGTTCTGTGTACTGCGCAGATAAACAGCAGTTGTGCACGCAAGGTAATTTTTAACACCAGCTCACCACTCTCGACTAAACGTTGAAAACATTACACATTCGCGGCTAACATCACCGCTAATTATCGTCAATCAAAGCAAACAGCATACAAAGCTTCGCTTACATCGACTCGCAGTACGCGGGATCCGCAGATTTTTTAAAGACCTGACAAACCGAAAAACGCATTTTCTTGTGTATGCTTTTGAGAAAGATCACTTGTACGAGACTGGTCACATATATGGCATCATGCAGGTATTATATAACGTTGAAAATTAGAGCAAACTGCGATGCAAATGCATCCCACAAACAGAGCTCATCGCGGCAACTATATAGACGTGGAACTCCAGTACTTATGTTCCAGATATTATTTTGCAGTGCACATTAACATTGCCATATATTTATTTATGCAAGTTTGCGAAGCAACAGAAAAATTACGGACAAACATGGGAGACGTACATCTCTATTGTTTGTCTCTTGCGCTGCTTCGCTGATTGCACCTGTGTCGGTAAGCTCCCGTTCTCTGTCCGCTGTCATTCTATTTTCTTTGCGATGCTTCGCCGATCCTAATGTCTAAGAAACTAGCCCAATCTTCAGTCTTGGTCTATTCTACACAACAATACAGAAGATGAGTCGGTGCTTTCGGTGCAAGCGTTGACGGTGACTGTCAACACGCCGTTGCGTTTTCGTTCGCCGTTGATGCACAGCAAACAGTCATACACCAGAGGCAACCAGAGTTGGGAAGCGCAAGGAAGCAAAATATACTCTAAATAAAAAAGGCTAAGCCACTGGGCGGACGGTAAAATGACTACAAATATGAGTGTTCGCCTCAAATGCCGGGCCGTTGCACCGGAAAGTGGCGAAAACACGTAATTCACGTGGAATACGAAGCTCTTGCGTATAAACGGCTCCCTTATTAACGTTAGAATAACAAGGCAAAATCATAGCATCGTGGGAAATCTATATACTGTACTCAGCCTACAGAACGTTGCCTACAGACCGCGCTTATCCAGGCTTTCTGCAATTCCATTTGGTAAGGCCATAATGAAAACCGATTGAGCTGAATGGCCTCACCAGCTTCAATGTTCTTTCAATAACTGTTAATGCACCCAGAAATATGACACGTTTGTTCGGATTTGGTTCCACGTGAGATTTTCACAGTGCAAAACAGAAGATACGACAGACCAACCAACCAATTAACGTCGCTGGTGGTAATCCAATACAGCTAAACACCTGCGCTCAGAAATTCTCGCTGAGGAGCATTCTCATTATCCTCATTTAAAAAATTCAAAATTCAAAAAGTCATCAAAATTCTCGTTATGTAGTGCACGTCCTGTCGCCTTTCTTGACGAGTGCGTCTTGCGCCGAAAGGTGGGCACGGAACCCCAGCATCGTCAGTGGAAACAGATCGTTCTCTTCCGCGTATGTTTGCAGCTTGGCGAGGACTAAAAGTTTGATCAATTTGCCGAGGCACGAGGTGAGCGAGATGGAGCGTAGATTGGCGATATCCATCTTCTTGCAAGATTTTAGGATGAACACTAGTTTCGCGTATTTCCCTTCGTGGGTATTTTGCCTCATTGCCAGCACTTGTTTGCGTATTGCGTGAACGCGGCGACCGATTTGGTGTCGAGGTTTCGTAGCGCTTTGTTTGTGACGCCGTCGGAACCGAGCGCTGAGGTCTTGCGAAGTTTGAGGAGTGCAGCATACATTTCGGCCTCTGACAAGCCGGCGTCGAGCGTGGGGTTTGGGTCGCCGTTGTAAAGGGGCAGTGACGGTGGCGGTGTATTCGGCGGGGCAAGTCCCACGTAGCGGTCGGCTAGCTCGTCGAATAAGTCGACGTCCGTTCCGGGGTAGTTGTGCAGGAGCTGTTGCATCTGTTTCTGCGCCGACGATTTTGATGTGCCGGGATCGAGCAAGTGATGCAGGAGATGCACGTTTTCTTGCTATACTCATGTGCCCGTTCAAGCCGTCGCACAGCTGGCCTCACGATTTGATTATAAGGCACACCATAGCGGGAGGCTCCGGATTAATGTTGACCACCAGGTGGTCTTTAACATGTCCCCATTTCGCAGGACACCGGCGTTTTCGCATTTCGCCACCATCGAAATGCAGCCGCCGCGGCCGGGATTTGATCCCGCGACTGCGTGCTCAGCAGCGCAACACCATAGCCGCTAAGCCACCGCGGAAGGTAGTGATATTTGGAGAATGAGTTATCAAGACAGGTTCTAACATCCACTTGTCGCGTGTCGGATCAGAAACAGTTTGTGACAAACCAAGCTGAGAAAGCGCATCTTTAGAAACACTTTTTCTGCTCACAGCTTGTGGGTGCGCCCGTCCGCCAAGTTTTGCCAGAGAATTGTCACCAGGGTCGAACACCTGTTGTGTATTAAACTAAGTGATTCGTTCAGATATTTAATAAATTAGATGAATGCTGAAATAAAGGAATGAATGAATGATTGGAATTGGGGGGGGGGGGTGAATCTAGAAGGCGAATTTGGCGGACGAAAACATACACCGATACACAGGGCCAGATTAAGAAAAATGGGGGCCCTGGGCTAATGCTCATGCAGGCCCCTTTTCCCTGTACTGACCCCCCCCCCCCTCCCTGTCGCCTGCTACGCTACTGGAAATATGCCATGTTTCATTTTAATTCCACCAAATTAAAAAGAACGAAGTGCGATCAACGGGATTATCATTATTGTTATTATTATAAGGTAAACAACAAAACTTGCTTGAAACGCGTGCTGTTGTAAACACCAGCACACATGTTCACTTTGTGATTAATCTGCATTCTGTTTTCAGCAAAACCTAGGCTTTAAGGAAAAGTTTAGTGTACTCAAGACGAACAAGAACGTAGAAAAGACAACACAGCTCAGATGTCGATCCTTCTGAAGCTAGACTTTGCATCACTAAGTTTAATCCCGTGAGGAGACGCATGGTTGTATCCAAAACATTTTTATTAAAATTCAAGTTTTTCTTTGGTTTTGTATTTTGCGAACTTCACAATAACAGGACGGGATTCATTAGGCGCATACGAGCCTAGGTGGTACGCACGTTCGATTGCGTCTGCAGGAAGTGGGTCGGTAATACTACTTATTAGTGTGGTTATGTTCGACTCTGTTTGTTGCCATATCTAATTATTATCAGGGAGACCATGGAAAATTAAGTTGTCGCGACGCGACTGATCTCCCAATTCATTGAAACGAGACTCAAAAAAATTATTCCGAGTGCTAACTTCGTCAATTGTTTTTGTTATGCTGCCAAATTTCAGGCTGACATTATCAACGTTTTAAGACTTCCTCTAATGCGTCTAGCCTTTTCATAATACCAGAAACTTTTGATTCAAGTGATTTTATCCACTTCTTATGACGTTATCATCAGCAGTAGTCTCGGCCTGGAACTTTGACGTTTGTAAGGAACGCGTATGCATGTCCTTCATGAGCTTGAAGATTATGCTCATCTGCTCAGAGGGGTCGACTCAATGTCAAGCGGAGATTCAGAGCGGGCACAGGGCAGTTGTCAGCGTGAAAGTTCCTGCTAGCGAGGTATCGCAGAAAAAAGGACAGTGAATATCCATCTGTAAAAAGAGACACGCACGCGTGTGTATGCGTGTGTGTGAAATGAAAAGGACGGTCATCAGGCTGTGTGGGAGTTCGCTGAATCATAAGAAGGGATGAGGACGACAGTTGTTGCGTGTTACCATAAAACTATTGTGATTCTCATGTCTCCAACAAATGTGCTGCCGCCTTCCGAAAGATTTGTACTTTTTGGCATGGACTAAATAACACACGCGTATCCCGAAACTGAACTCCAAGCAAACTCATCACTAATTATGCCTAAATGGAATACGCTTGCACCGTCTAGGATCCTCACACTAAACGCACTAGTAACGCAGTTGAAATGGTTCAATGGTAAGCAGTTAGGGTTTATTTTTTTCTGGGTACCGTAAAACCGACTCACTCACAACTCTCATGCAAACGCATGGCATTCAGACATTGCTACTTCGGTGGAAAGTTCCAAAATTTAAGTTTCATTTTCTCGTCAGAAATAAAAACTTCTGCTTAGGCCCTAACCCATATGTTCGTCCACTGTAGCATCACGGCTAACCAGACATAGTCACTCAGAATCCTTAACTCCCTATCAGGCAAGTATAACGTTTTCAATTTTTCATTTTTCTCCCCCTGAGCCATTGGTGAACGGAACGCTTTACCCTTTTCATTGCTAAGTAGCACTGACGTTTTAGACCACATTAATTACTGATGTCAAACTTTTAGAACTTGATTATAATTTGTTTGTTTTTTTAATTCGTGTACAATCTTTTTTTCTTCTGTCTCTTCTTTTGTACTTTACCCTTCCTGACAGCCCAGATGAGCCTGCAGTATCATGTAAATCAGTAAAATAAATTAAAAAAAACGACACGATTACTTTCGACCGTGAATGACCGATGCCTTCGTGTCGAGTGTTACAAAAGCATTTTTTACGTTCCTGCGGATCACAGAACCTGGTTCGTGTGCTTATGCCCTTTACATACGTGTACGTGCGTTTCCTACACGTCCGTCTTTTTCTTTCTTAAAACTTTTTTTTTAGTCTCGCGTTGTAGTCATCTGGACACCGCAAGCGCCACGAGGACATGACATGGCTTAAGAAAAGGCTAACTTTTCTAGATCGTTTTGGGCTCGTTTACTTTTTTAATTAATTATTTTTTAAAATTACTTCTAATTGGCTGACGCATACGATATCCGTCCGTCGATACTTACGTGGTTTTTCAAGCCATGCACAAGCATTCATTGTGGATAACAACAACAACAATAAATGCGCATCTTGCTCTCAATATACAGGGCATAATTTTCACTTTACCCTATATTGATCAACTCTTTCAACGCTAAAATTAAATGCTACACTTTTACGTGCCGAAAGCACGAGTTGATCATGAGGCACGCCGTAGTGGTGGACTTCGAAAATTTAGACCACCTGGGGATATTTAACGCGCCCTCAATGCACGGGACACGGGCTCTTTCAACGTAAACAGAAGAAAAATTGATTTTCCAAATTTAAGAATGCCTGTATTTTCTGTTCAAAGAATATTTCCGTAGTAAAAAATATCAGTTTTATGTTTTCTCCTCGTTATTTCAGTTATCTTTTGCAGCGTACGTCTACGGTCTGAAAATGGTATTCGAAGTAAGTTTCAGAAGAGTCCGGTCCAATTATAATATTTGAGAAGTTGATTACTTAAGACTAATTATGCAATTAGGCGGAATGGGAAAATAGTTTGAGTATCTCCAAGCGACGGCAAACAGCATTACCTTGGTTCTGTCTAGCTACGTGGCATTCGCATATTTTGAAGCTCTGGCTAAAGTTTGCTGAGACAACTGGTATATCTTGCCGTAACATGCTACATAAAGGGGCGTTTTGCTATATTGAAAATAGACAAGCAAGTATAATGACAAAAATAATATTTGTCAAAATGAACGCCAGAGAACGGCGGCACTGATGTAATTCGCGCGTGTGCATGAAGTGATCCAGGTAGTGTCTAAACCACAAGAACAGACTGATGGGCGAGCTGTTTTGCATTACGTGAGGTATAACGCACACTGGAACGCAGGACGACATATGAGACAAAGACACAGCGCTATTAACAACTGATGGTGCATGGCACGTGGTCATTAGACAAACCAACGTACCACAGGAAGAAGAGAAACATGGAACTAGCCTCTTATCGTGGGCCGATCACGGAGACAGTGCAGCCTAAGAATGTGGGCCGATATGTGCCGCTGTGACCATTGGTCGCCGTGATCCTCAGATGATATATATATATATTAGAGGGAACCGAGGGGCCCGATTTGTATTAATCATATCATAAGACGCCACCAAACAAAGACACCAAGTAGAACATAGGCGCAATTACTTGCACTTACTAAATATATTAAAGAAATGATAAAACGATGCTAATTAAAGTGGATCAAAAAAATCAACTGGCCGCAGGTGGGAGGCGAATACGTGGATTCGTATCCTACCTGCGGCTAGTCGTTTTTTTTCATCCACTTTCATTTACATTAATTCATCATTATTTTTCAATTTGATTAGTAAGTACAATTTCCCCTATGTTGTCATTGGTGACCTTGCTGGCTTCTTATGATATATATATATATATATATATATATATATATATATATATATATATATATATATATATATATATATATATATATATATATATATATATATATATATATATATATATATATTAAGTAAACATAAATAAAATTATCCTATGGCAAGATTCGAACAGACGACGCCTAACCATTATTAGACAACAAACGCATGCCCCAGCCGGAGGAATAGCACATCCTTAGGCATTTCCCGCGTGCAAGCCAGCGCGTTGAGGCGATACACGTGTGCACGCTAAATGGCCGCGCTACTGGCTGCTCGAGTCACTTTGCGTGCATTCGCGGGCTTCTTTCACGCTCGGAAAAACACTTTCATGTAGCACGTATTGAGCAACAGAAAGCTGCATCGGGAGTTTTCATGTCGCTCTACAATTTTCTCATTGACACATTTCACCTAACTATAATATTTTAGAAGTTGATTATTTCATTACGACTAATTATGTAATTAGGCGGAATGCAAAAAGAAAATCTGAGTATCTCCAAGCGACGGCAAACAAAATTACCTTGGCACTGTCCAGCTACGTGACATCGGAATAATTTTGAATCTTGCTGCATGATAGCTGAGACATCCTGAATGAAGTAGGACTCGACGCCACAAGCGCAAAGGCAACGGCCGTGCATTTTTGCTCATGCTTACAGGGTAAACATATTTTAAAAGCATGTTGCTATAAGAGACCGCACAGAGACGCTACTTTACGGTGAATTTAGGGGCGTCGTTAGAGATGGCGCCCGTTGGCACCTCGGCACTAATTTGTTTGCTGTTTCTGTTGTTGATTTTTTTCTTTTTTTAAAGTTAAATTGTTCTTTTAAGTGGCATAACAAGAGGGTAGCACACCAGACACATCCACCCCCCCCCCGGAAATTTCTGTGTTATTATGTGGCCTTCCCAGACCCCCTCCTCCTTTTCTCCCTCTCCCAGTTTCTGGTAAAGGGCTCCACCCTCTCGCCCCCAAAAAGATAGTTTGCCTAAGCCACTGTTTCTTTCGCCTTATATTACCTTTACTCTATTGGATTTTATTTGTCATTTCAACCATGTAACATGTGCAAGCAGCATTTGCTAATTGTTCGTTGCCAGTTTTGTATTTCCTTGAATATTTTTTTCTGTAGTTAGAGTGAATGTAATTTTTACGTTTGCAACTTAAACAGCTGACTGGTAGGTCCGCTCAGACTGCCGGTGCGGCTCCCATTGTTCTGTCAAGCTGTCATTACGAGTGCTTTCACTCCGGGCCCCGACTATCAAGTATGAGGTGTTGGAAATAAGCATGTTATTATTATGCTACACAAATCAAACTTTCGGGGACACTCATCGTACGTTAGCGCGCCTTTTCAGCCGATACTCGACGTATCTAAAGCGGGATTGTGTCACGGTGTAGACTATCCGCGCGCTTGTTCGTCGTGTTGCCTGCCTATTACTCTTTTGTTTTTCTCTTCTTCCTTCACCATTTCACCCCCTAATTACTTCCACGCACAGCAAAAGGCGAGACTCAGTTTTACAGAGAAGCAGTATATGGCTAGCCGATTCGTCCATCCGTCCATCGCCTGTACGCCGAAAACTTCTCCGGCGCAACCCTATGCGCATGCGTGAAAAAAAAAAGGTGCGATTGGCTGCGCCAGTAGTGACGTCGTTGCTCTCCGTCGCAGCCGAGCGCGCGCGTAACAGTTTCTCTCCGGCTCCGAAATGGGTAGACCCCGCGTGATACGTACTCCTGAGGAGCAGGCAGCTTTCGATCAGCAACGCCGCGAGCAGAACAGGGAACTAGCTCGTCTACGCCGTGCTGATGCTGCAGCCCGGGCACAAGAGCAAGCTCGTGCAGCCTAGGGCAAGCAGAAACTGCGTACCGAGGATCCGGCATCCTACCAAGCCGTCGTTTAATGAACCGTGGGGATTAACCCAGTGATAAACACCGGGACCACACGTTTCAGCTTCGCTGTTTAATCATCTATACGGAGTGCTAGGGCGGTGATTTCTTTTAATTTTAATTACTGTTAATCAATTTCAGCACAGACGTACGACATTGGCGCAGTCTACGCACAGACAAACGACAAAGCTGAAGAGAAAAATTGACCGCCCTTCCACTACTGTGAAGAGGGGTGCAAGCGAAGCTTGGGACCACGGCTCTTCGTTGTCGTTGTCTCACGGCTAGGTCGGCACGTAGACGATGAGCCCTTTCTCGAACGAGTTCCCGGCAGCGTTCATCAAACGCCACCTGTTCTTCGGGCGAACGCACGACGCGCGGCCCGCTCCCGCTGCCGTTCCTTCAACGCAGCCTGCTCTTCGGCAGAACGAACAAAATGCGGCCCCCCTGTCCGACTGCCGGGCCTGGACTGGCGGGAAACTGCGGGCGTGAGGCGAGCAAACACGCGATCACGCCCTTTCTCTCCTCCGGAGGGAGGAGAGAAAGGCAATGGCAGGCTTCCACGAGAGCACACATGAAATTAAAGTAATACACATTTTTGAAAACTTAAGTACAGAATTCGCGTGAAAATAAAGAAAAAAGATTAACATTACACAGTTTTCTAAGCACTTGAACACAAGAACAAAAACATATACGACATTTTTTATACGTGTAGTTGAACATTTGTATTACTCTTCGGATAGTAACAATTTTTTTACCCTCTTCTTAAAGCTTCGCTTTGATATTCCAGAATTCAGCAGGTCCAATATACCAAGGGTAGTCGTTTAGAAGGTAAGGAAGTTGAACTGCTAGTTTTTGATCTCCGTATTTTGTTCTGCAACGTGGTTTTCCTATCGGACTTTTTCTGATGTTATAGCTTGTCGTTATGCCATGGTAGTTGCTTCGGAAGGAGCATTTGCCTTCCCAGAATTGCTGTGAAATTTCGAGGAATAATTTGTAAGTGTGAAGTATTGATGTTGTTAATATTTCATATTTTGTATAGTATAGTTTAGTGGTATCAGTATGTCCTAAGTTTGCTAGTGCGCGCAGTGCCCGGTTTTGAAGTGTTTGAATAGATCTTAAGTTAGTTTGTAATCATAAAATAAATTATGGGGTTTTACGCGCCAAAACCACTTTCTGATTATGAGGCACGCCGTAGTGGAGGACTCCGGAAATTTTGACCACCTGGGGTTCTTTAACGTGTACCTAAATCTAAGTACACGGGTGTTTTCGCATTTCGCCCCCATCGAAATGCGGCCGCCGTGGCCGGGATTCGATCCCGCGACCTCGTGCTCAGCAGCCCAACACCATACTTAAGTTAGTTTGTGTAGTGGTTGACCAAACCAGGAAACAATAAGTTAATCGTGAATCTGTAACCGTGTTGTAAATATTGCGCTTCACATTTATCGGTAGCAAATATCGCAACCTTTTTAGCACACCCACAGCACGAGCAATATTGTTTCTGAGAACATCTACGTGCGCTGTCCAGGGCATATTTTTCTTTGAATATAATTCCTAAAAATCTGGCTGTTAGTGCCTGTTCAAAGTTGACCTTCTAAAATTGCAGTTGTAGCTGAGGGCGGATTATTGTTCCTTTCGATTTAAGCACTAAATACTTAGCTTTAGTTTTGTTTAATTAGAGTTTATTTGCCTCATTTCTAGGGGTCTAATATTGTCACGTGGTAGTGACGGTGAAGAAAGAAGCAATAACACAGTAGCAATACTGTGAACGAGAAAACTAACTTTTATTGGGCGAACCTGTGCCCACAAAAACAGGCTACACTTATAGCACAACGATAGCGGCGAACACGGTCGGCGATCTTCGGAAAAACTGATCAGCGGGTCAAGCGCGTCGGCTTTTATAGATCAGTCGTCGAATGTTCCAGATTATCTGATGGGACCCGCGTGTCTTCCACAAAGTTCTACACCATTCGTGTCACGCGATGAAATCTGATAACACAAGGTTCGGCGACAACAGACACGCGGATAGAAGCATCGGTAACTTTCCAGAAACTTCGGATACATGCAAGCGCGTCCCGCGCTGCGCGATAAGATTTGTTAGGCGGTGAAACCTGGTCGCCCGATGAATATAAATACACGTGTCAATACCCCCCTCTTAAAAAGCATCGTCCCGATGCTACAAAGAGAGCGAAACACAAAGGGACACTTATTAAACATAAGTAACAAAACAACGAAAAGAAATAAAGTCCAAAGGTCAGTTACGCGAAGTACCAAAGTTCGTCAACGCTGGTGGTACGGCTTGAGCCGCACAACGTGGACAATTTCAGGTCGTGAGCGGCGCCGCTGTGACAGCGAAATGCCGTCTGGCACGACCTCGTAGTCCAGTGCACCAATACGTCGGATGATCTTGTACGGTCCAAAATAGCGACGCAAAAGCTTCTCGCTCAGTCCTCGTCGGCGTATAGGGGTCCATACCCAAACACGGTCGCCGGGCTGGTACTCGACGAAGCGTCGTCGGAGATTGTAGTGTCGGCTGTCGGTCCTCTGCTGGTTCTTGATTCGCAGGCGGGCGAGCTGTCGGGCTTCTTCGGCGCGCTGGAGATAGGTAGCGACGTCAAGATTCTCTTCGTCCGTTACGTGCGGCAGCATGGCGTCGAGCGTCGTCGTCGGGTTCCTGCCGTAAACCAACTTGAACGGCGTGATCTGTGTTGTTTCTTGCACCGCCGTGTTATAAGCGAATGTTACGTACGGCAGGACGGCATCCCAGGTCTTGTGTTCGACGTCGACGTACATCGCTAGCATGTCGGCGAGGGTCTTATTCAGCCGCTCCGTAAGACCATTCGTCTGCGGGTGGTAAGCCGTTGTCCTCCTGTGCCTTGTCTGACTGTATTTCAGAATGGCCTGGGTGAGCTCCGCTGTAAAGGCCGTTCCTCGGTCGGTGATGAGGACTTCTGGGGCGCCATGTCGCAGCAGGATGTTTTCGATAAAGAATTTCGCCACTTCGGCTGCGCTACCTTTCGGCAGTGCTTTTGTTTCAGCGAAGCGGGTGAGGTAGTCCGTCGCCACGACGATCCACTTATTTCCGGTTATTGACGTCGGAAAGGGTCCCAGCAAGTCCATCCCGATTTGCTGGAATGGTCGGCAAGGAGGCTCGATTGGCTGTAGTAATCCGGCTGGCCTTGTCGGCGGTGTCTTGCGTCGCTGACAGTCTCGGCATGTTCTGACATAACGGGCGACGTCGGTGGTCAGGCGCGGCCAATAATACTTTTCTTGTATCCGTGATAGTGTCCGGGAAAATCCGAGGTGTCCAGCGGTCGGATCGTCATGTAGGGCATGCAATACTTCTGGACGAAGTCCTGACGGGACAACAAGAAGGTAATTGGTGCGGACTGGCGAGAAGTTCTTCTTCACGAGTAGACTGTCTTGAAGCGTGAAGGAAGATAATCCGCGCTTAAATGCCCTGGGGACAACGTCGGTGTGCCCTTCCAAATAATCGACGAGGCCTTTAAGTTCCGGGTCCGCTCGTTGGTGTTCGGCGAAGTCTTCCGCGCTTATTATTCCAAGGAAGGCGTCGTCATCCTCGTCATCTTGCGGCGGCGGGTCAATGGGGGCGCGGGATAGGCAATCGGCGTCTGAGTGTTTTCGTCCGGACTTGTATGTTACGGTGATGTCGTATTCTTGTAGTCTGAGGCTCCACCGTGCCAGCCGTCCTGAGGGATCCTTTAAATTCGCTAGCCAACACAAGGCGTGATGGTCGCTGACGACTTTGAATGGCCTGCCATATAGGTAAGGGCGAAATTTCGCTGTAGCCCAAACGATGGCGAGGCATTCCTTTTCGGTTGTAGAATAATTGCCTTCCGCTTTTGACAACGACCGGCTAGCGTAAGCTATCACGTGTTCATGTCCATCTTTTCTCTGGACCAGGACGGCGCCGAGGCCTAGGCTACTGGCGTCAGTGTGGATTTCGGTATCGGCGTGATCGTCGAAGTGCGCAAGTACGGGCGGCGACTGCATGCGTCGTTTGAGTTCTTGAAATGCCTCGGCCTGCGGCGTTTCCCACTTGAACTCGACGTCGCATTTAGTTAGCTGCGTCAGCGGCTCAGCGATGCGTGAAAAGTCCTTGACAAAGCGCCTATAGTAGGCACACATGCCAAGGAATCTACGCACTGCCTTCTTACGCACTGCCTGCTGCGGGAACTTTGCGATGGCAGCTGTCTTCTGCGGGTCGGGGCGTACTCCAGATTTGCTGATGACATGGCCTAGGAATAGAAGCTCATCGTAAGCGAAGTGACACTTTTCCGGCTTCAGGGTGAGCCCTGATGACTTGATGGCCTCTAATACTGTCGCAAGCCGCTTAAGGTGATCGTCGAAATTTCCGGCGAAGACGACGACGTCATCCAAGTAAACAAGACAGGTCTGCCACTTCAATCCTGCTAAAACCGTGTCCATCACGCGCTGGAACGTTGCAGGCGCCGAGCACAGTCCAAACGGCATAACCTTGAATTCATAGAGGCCGTCTGGCGTGATGAAGGCGGTCTTTTCGCGATCCCTTTCGTCGACTTCTATTTGCCAGTAGCCAGACTTGAGGTCCATCGATGAGAAGTATTTAGCATTGCAGAGCCGATCTAATGCGTCGTCTATCCGTGGTAGGGGGTATACGTCTTTCTTCGTGATTTTGTTCAGTCGACGATAATCGACGCAGAAACGTAGGGTTCCGTCCTTTTTCTTCACCAAAACAACTGGAGACGCCCACGGGCTTTTCGACGGCTGGATGATGTCGTCGCGCAGCATTTCGTCGACTTGTTGTCTTATAGCTTCGCGTTCTCGCGTCGAAACTCGGTAAGGGCTCTGGCGTAGTGGTCGAGCGCTCTCTTCGGTGATTATGCGATGCTTTGCGACTGGTGTTTGTCGAATCCTTGATGACGTCGAAAAGCAGTCTTTGTATCGTCGAAGCAGACTTCTGAGCTGTTGCTGCTTAATCACGGGGAGACTTGGATTTATGTTGAAGTCTGGCTCGGGAACTACGGTCGTCGGGGTAGATGCAACAGAATCCGAGAGGACGAAGGCATCGCTGGTTTCCTGTATTTCCTCGATGAATGCGATCGTCGTGCCCTTGTTGATGTGCTTGAACTCCTGGCTGAAGTTTGTCAGCAACACTCTCGTGTTTCCTCCGTGCAGTCGAGCGATCCCTCTTGCGACGCAAATTTCACGGTCGAGTAGTAGACGTTGGTCGCCTTCGATGACGCCTTCTACGTCAGCGGGTGTTTCGGTGCCGACCGAAATAACGATGCTGGAGCGAGGCGGGATGCTCACTTGATCTTCGAGCACACTCAAGGCGTGGTGGCTACAAGGGCGCTCCGATGGTATCGCTTGATCTTCCGACAGCGTTATTGACTGCGACTTCAGGTCGATGATGGCGCCGTGTTGGTTCAGGAAGTCCATGCCGAGAATGACGTCTCGTGAACACTGTTGCAGGATAACGAAGGTGGCAGGGTAAGTCCGGTCATGAATGGTAATTCTTGCCGTGCAGATTCCAGTCGGCGTAATCAGGTGTCCTCCAGCGGTGCGAATTTGAGGGCCTTCCCATGCAGTCTTAACCTTCTTCAACTGGGCGGCGATGTGTCCACTCATGACGGAGTAATCAGCCCCTGTGTTCACTAAGGCGGTAACTGCGTGGCCGTCGAGAAGCACGTCGAGGTCGGTGGTTCTTTGTCTGGCGTTGCAGTTAGGTCTTGGCGTCGGATCACGGCTGCGTCGTGCTGAAGTGAGGCTGGAACGTCGCGTCGTCAAGTCGTCTTTCGTCGGTGTAGTCTTGGCTTCCTGACTTCGTCGGGACGGCGGCGTGTCGTTATGATGTCGTCCAGATGGCCTCTTCGTCGTCTTCGTCAGCGGCGGAGGATCTTCGTCAGTTCGACGAACAGCAACCGCACCTCCATCGGTTGCTGCTTTTAGTTTTCCGGATATGGGCTCGCAGAGCGGCCCCGGGCTGGGCCGGTGTATGGTCGGCGCTGCGGCGACAGGTAGCGGCCTGGTGACGGCGAACGGGACGGTCGTCGAGGGCTCCACTGAGTAGCGGCGAGGTAATCGGCGATGTCACGAGGGCGTTCACCTTCCCTCGGGCGCTGTGCGTTCACGGCGAAGCCTCGCAATCCCAGGTCGCGGTATGGGCATCGGCGGTACACGTGCCCGGCTTCGCCGCAGTGGTAGCAGAGCGGGCGGTGGTCGGGGGCGCGCCAAATGTCCGTCTTCCTCGCGTAGGTGCGCTGGGCGACGGGTGGGCGTGCTGGCGGCGGCGGCGGTGGACGACGGAATTGCGGCGTTACAGGGACCTGGCGTTGTCCCGGAGGGGGAGCTTGACGGCGTGCGATGGCGGCGTAAGTCATCGCTTCTGGCTGGGGCTGCGGTAATTGTGGTTGCACCTCAGGAACTCCTAGCGATCGGTGCACCTCTTCTTTCACGACGTCGGCGATCGAGGCCACTTGAGGCTGCGACGATGGCAAGACCTTGCGCAGTTCTTCGCGCACGATGGCCCTGATGGTCTCGCATAAATCGTCCGTGGCCAGTGATTGAATTCCGGAGTAGCTTGTTGGCTTGGTGCGTCGGTCAAATTGCCGGTTCCGCAATTCCAGTGTCTTCTCGATGCTCGTCGCCTCACGAAGAAACTCGTCGACGGTCTTCGGTGGACTTCTTACCATACCGGCGAAAAGTTCCTCCTTTACGCCACGCATCAGTAGACGTACTTTCTTCTCCTCGGACATTTCTGGGTCGGCGTGGCGGAACAGACGGCTCATTTCCTCAGTGAAAATCGCGATCGTCTCATTCGGCAGCTGCGCTCTTGTCTCCAGTAGAGCTTGGGCTCGCTCTTTTCGCACGACGCTTTGAAATGTTTTCAGGAAGCCGCTTCGGAAGAGGTCCCACGTCGTCAAGGTGGCTTCTCGATTCTCGAACCACGTCTTGGCGGCGTCCTCCAATGCGAAATAGACATGTCGTAGCTTGTCCTCGCTTGCCCAGTTGTTAAACGTAGCGACCCTCTCATACGTTTCCAGCCAGGTTTCCGGGTCCTCAAATGTGGAACCGCGGAACGTCGGTGGTTCCCTGGGCTGCTGCAGGACGATGGGGGACGCTGGGGCTGCCATTGCGGTTGCCTTGGCCACAATCTTCTTGGTCTTCTCAGGTAGAAGTCCGTGCTCCGGGGGCAGCTGTTGAAGACGGCGGCTTGCTCGGTGGTCCGGGATTACGTTGGTGTTCTGTTCGCGGTCTGGGCTGGGATCACGGCTTGTCGGGGGCGTCCTGTACATGGACGAAAAGCACCTCCACCAGATGTCACGTGGTAGTGACGGTGAAGAAAGAAGCAATAACACAGTAGCAATACTGTGAACGAGAAAACTAACTTTTATTGGGCGAACCTGTGCCCACAAAAACAGGCTACACTTATAGCACAACGATAGCGGCGAACACGGTCGGCGATCGTCGGAAAAACTGATCAGCGGGTCAAGCGCGTCGGCTTTTATAGATCAGTCGTCGAATGTTCCAGATTATCTGATGGGACCCGCGTGTCTTCCACAAAGTTCTACACCATTCGTGTCACGCGATGAAATCTGATAACACAAGGTTCGGCGACAACAGACACGCGGATAGAAGCATCGGTAACTTTCCAGAAACTTCGGATACATGCAAGCGCGTCCCGCGCTGCGCGATAAGATTTGTTAGGCGGTGAAACCTGGTCGCCCGATGAATATAAATACACGTGTCAATATTAAACATGCGCAGAACACACTCATAGGCACGAAATACACGGCGTACGAGAAATCGATCTTACAGGATACGAATGAAACGTCGCTGCAATGAAAAGCGAAAATTAACAAATTTACCCTTGTGAAAATATTTATGCATTAACATATTTTTATTTAAAAAAGAATTAGAGAAAACGGCGTCGGAAGTGGAGAATAATTCCGTGTATTTTGAATGACGCTTCTACAGTTATCAGTCGAGCCGCCTGACGTAGCCACTTCTCTCCTGTGCTTATGTGGATGTTTTTCTAACCTTCCGCGGTGGGCGCAGTGCGGCTAAAACCGCAGCGTCCTGCGCTCTACGCAGTTGTACAGGACTGGTGGCCACGCATCGTTAAGCAACTTCCCATCTGTTTTGGCACTTGGTAGAGCAGTAAACGAGAAATCCAAAGGAACTGCACTCTAAAACAAAATACACCCTTTGGGTCGTATCTGGCCACACAACGATAAACGTCATTTGTTTTGTCCACATTTCCTTTCTTTAACGCTGCGAGCCCGGTACTTCCCAGTAACGAACGGCATGCGCGTTATCAGCATGACATAGCCTTCCCGACAGGAATGTAGCGGGCGCGGCGTTTCCAAGAAAGGAAACACAAGCAAGCAGATGACGATTATCGTTGTGTGGCACATATACACCCCAAAGGGTGCACCTTTGTCTAAGAGTGTGTGATTGTTCCGCAAATATGTAATTGTTTATAATTCTTCCAGAGCGAATTCAAAAAACTCTACTAGAAATATTTACACTTTCGCGTGTTGTTCTTTGCAGCGTTCTTCCTGCTCTTAATTCTTTTCTGCGCGAGTCCATGATGTGGTTCCTTGTTTGCCAAGTAAAGGAGAGGTGTATCACACAGGCGTACCTGTGAGATACACCTCTCCTTTACTTGGCAAACAAGGAACGGCATCATGGACTCGCGCAGGAAAGAAGCGCAGGAAGAACACTGCCAAGAACAAGACAGGCATGCCTGTGAGATACAGCTTATTTCATTTCTCTTTTGCGGGAGCACGCCTCTTTATGGCGAATCGTGGGCATTATTTACGTTTGTACTAGTAAAGGTACCCTCCCCCCTCATTTGCATAGAAAAGTTGCCTTGGGTTGGGGGCCCCTCTGAACAAAAATCCTGGGTACGTGCCTGCACCGCTGAACACATTCAATTTTTGCATCATTGATTGAATTACTACAGTGCCATACAACAGAACTAACTTCTAACTTCGAGCGGACAAGAGAAGAATACAAGAGAATAACGCAGTTCACATTCGTAAACTTTTTAGTCATCCCTGATATGAGGCCTAACTTCCTGTGGAATACATTAACAATGCTTGAAACATGTTCTTCGAAAGTTATCCGGGAGTCAACCAAATTTGCCCTTACATTGCGGCGCATGCCCTTTGGCTCCGCCTGATAAAGCATGCCAGCCTTTGCTGGCTAGAACCAAGATCTTAAGGCGCAGTCGTAACCAGGTAGCATGTGAACTCGCAGAGGCTTTTTACATTGATAAGTCAGGTGATAAATGCGTAAGCGATTCTAGTATCAATTTGTATAAGAAAGAGAAAACGTTCTTGGCATGTGCGCTTAGGCAATGATTGAATAAAAATGTAGGTATATATATATATATATATATATATATATATATATATATATATATATATATATATATATATATATATATATATATATATATATATATATATATATATATATATATATATATATGTATGTATGTTCTTTCTGAATAAAATCAGTCACGAGTTTGCGCCCGTCCATGTCCTTACTCGTCCGTGTCTTTTTTAGCGCAATTCCCTTCTTTAAGTATGTACGACCGACTCGCCCAACAACGTGCTCTCCTCAATATTCCTAAGTCGCGCGTAAAACTCGCTCTTTTCAAAGGAATGTTGTCAAGTGAGTATTCGTGTAGTAACGGGCACATTTTGCGATTAAAGGGAGCAACAAGTGTCTCAGTTGGATTAATGCGCAAAACGTCGGAAGCGCACCACTCCGCAACACAGTTAACTCCTTCCTGTAATAATTCACAATCCTGCTCTGATTCTACTTCACGGTAAAGTTTAATATCGTCAGCGTATAAAACTAGACTCGAATAACGCAAGCGTTCTTCAAGGTTATTAACAAAGATATTGAAAAATAATGGACCTAAGATCGACCCTTGCGAAACACCGGAAATTGATTCATAAGGTAAAGAGTACGTAGCACCAACGAGAACATAATTTAACCGAGCTGACAGGTAGTCCTTTAATAAGTGTTCATAGGCTAGCACTAACACCGTAACTCGAGAGTTTATGTATAACAAGATCATGAGAAACAACATCAAATGCTTTTGACAAGTCGAAGTATATATACGGTGTCTAACTGTCTTCGGTTAGCAACAGCGGGTCCTGCAGCATCAAGAACAGAAACAAGGCTTGTTTCCACAGACTTACCATGAACGAAGCTATGCTGGTATACACTAATCTTATGCTTAAATAGAAACGGCAGATATGTAAGCATAGCTATTTCAAACTTTTTCAAACGGAGACAAGAGTGACACGGGGCGATAATGTTTGATGTCGCTCATGTTGCCACTTTTATGAACTGGCACAACTACTGCATTCTTCCAACAAGAAGGAAAGACACTTGTACGCAAAGCACGATTAAATATGTGCGTAAGGAGAGGAACAAAAATGGAAGAACAGCCTTTGATAACAAAACTTGGTATGCGGGCGTAAGCAAGAGAATGCTTTGGTTTCACCTTTTTACGGCCGCCGCGATATCGTGTTCTGTAAAACATTAAAGGTTGAAGTGGTCACTGAAGCTATCCTGACAGTCACCAGAGCTAGGAGCATGCGTTGTATTTAGGAAAACTGAAGAAAAATGTTCATCGAATGCATTGGCGATATTATCGCAGTTTCTAAGAATGCCACGAGATGGATTATTTGTGACATTAATATCAGCCCGCTCAGAACTGTAATCTTTATGTAGGACCAGAAACGTTTTGGATCACATTTTACACGCTCTTCGACAAACTAAACGTATGCACCACTGTCTCTGCGCATTACGCATTTCACCTGGCTTCGCAAGACACTAAATTTCTTTTACACTTCGATGATTCTGTTTTCTTGAACTTCCTATGGCACCTTAACTTTTTATGGAGTAGACCGCGTAATTCCTTAGAAAACCACGTAGGATGGCGAACAAGACGAAACTCTTTGCAGGGAATGAAGGCTTCCAAAGCACCAGTTTAAATTATCAGTAAGGATGCTAACTGCTTTGTTGATATCTGTGGCACGCGGTACAATTCAGACCAGTCGGCATCATTCAAGTAGCTGTAAAGACCTAGATATTCGCCGTTTGGAAGAACAAATTAGCGAACAGGCTCGCCCAACACATGAATCACCTCTAGAAAAATTGGGACTGCGAGAGGAAGAGAGCCAATGGTCAACAGGAACCAAACCGCTAACAGCAACAGAAAAATTAGCAACGCGGAAATTAGCCAGAATCAGGTCTAAAACATTGCCAGCGGAATTTGGAACCGTGTTAAACTGCGTTAATCCAAGAAATTCGATAAAGAAGAACAGCGCATCACAGCGAGGGGATGATGAAGGCATGGATGTCGTGCAAGAAGAATCCCAAACGATAGACGGGACATTGATATCGCCAGCTACCACGACATTATATTTTGCGACATCAACAACTTCAACTAAGTTATTCATATGCTCAGAAAACTGCACGTCACTCACGTTAGGAGGGAAGTAGGCTGCGCAGAGCAACACATGCTTGCCGCTTTTAATAGGAATTTTAACCCACACAGTCTCTGGTACAATCCCAAGGTCCGCACGCCTTATAACGCTAAGACTGTTACGGACGGCAATCAGAACACCACCGCCGTATTTAACGCGAGCATCATACACACGATCACATCTATGAACCGTGTATTCCGGTGAAAAGTAATTCTTGGACAGTAAGTCGTTTGCAAATCCAAGTTTCAGTTAATCATAAAACATGGTATGAACAGGCTCGAACGTTCTCGTAGAAATAGGAGGATTTTGTGCGCAGACCACGAACATTTTGGTAAAAAACGGAGCACTTCATTAATGAGGTTTCATTAATGAGCAGTACTTAGCCCATTAGACCTTCATTAAAAAAACATTAATGTGCTTCTTTAATTAGCCCTTCATTAATAAAACGACAATAGCTGAACGGGCAAGGTCTTTTTCGTTAGTTCTTTGTAGAATGTCCCAAAACTAAAATGCGTCACAACAAAGAATAAAGCAATGTTCTGTTGTCTGGGGTCGATTGCAAAGTCTGCAATTTGTATTCCAGGGTATATATAATCTTATGGTATCCGGTTACTTCCTTTCAAAAAGACAATCAGTAATATACCATATGATTTATGCTATCAGGACTTCATTCATTATGTAGAAACCGAATGATCGAAAGACATGCCGAGACACCTAACTCGACAAGGCCTGTCTTTCGTGAACAGGCTGCTCAAGTGCGTAGCGTAGTTGCTATACCTTTGATCCCGCTCCTGAACGGATTTAGCGTCTGGACGCCTGTGTTTGTTTGCCCGTATTTTGAACTTTCATTGGACTGCTTAGAATGTGTGCATTTGTTTCTCATGTGTGTCCAAATGTAATGTAACAATTTTGGAATGACACTGCTCCATGCAATAAATAAGAAAACAAAACCGACAGTGGCTGAATCGGTTAGCGTTGTGGTCTCGCAACCCCGAGGCCAGTAGCTCGTATCCGCAGCCCGACAAGCAATTTCATTTTTGCCCGTCTTGAGTTTTTTCGTACGGCAGCACCAACACCGACGCCGACACGAGTGGGGCAACGCAAGTTTCGCTTGAAAAGTGAGCGGCATAACGGCCCTCGACTATTTACGCGTTGACAGTCGATGCTAAAAGGTCGCAAAGCACTTGTCCGGCAAAGCGTGCGTCTTACAGTACGCCAAGCAATACGTCACTTGCAAGCGCACACTCACACACTGATGATCTACTGACCTCACATTTCGGGGACATAAAAGCTGGTCGTATCTTGACGGCTCGGATCAGAAAATCACCGTCGCTACCAGGGAGCGAGCGAAATGAGACCAGGCGCGGCATCAGCAACTCTGCTGATCGCGTTCGCGATTTTCCTTGTGTCACAGGCAAATGATCTCTCCTGCTCAGAGACAACCACTGACGTCAGCGCCGAAGAGGAGCTCAAATTCTGCGGTATGGCATTCTCCTGAAATTAGTTCCGCTTTAACGTTGTGAGTATATTAACACGTGTACTTGTTTATCCTTTGTCGAGTGATCATCTTTCACCGGCTAACAATGTTAAACGTTGTCGCTCAGCACAGGACGCGCCTGCATGTATCGGAAGTTTCTGAAATGTTAACGATGGTTTGTCCGTTGTCGGTTGTCACCGCAACTTATCTAATCCGATTGTATGCGCGACGCGCATTGTGTAGTACTTTCTGAGAGACACGTGAGTACCAGTGATTACGCTGGAACCTTCGACGACTCATGTATAAAAGTCGACGCGCCTGACCCGCTGATCGAATTTTTGACGATCGCCGACTCTGCTCGCCGTTACCGTTATGCTTGAGTGTTACTTGTTTTTGTTGCAATAAAACTTTTTGTTAGCGCCAGTTGGTTCATAGCGGAAAAACCTATACAAAAGTTTTACAGCAGCAAATTCTTGCGCCCGTGCTGTGCACTTGTGTCTTCTTTGTCTGTGTTTTTTGCGCTGCTCGTCAAGGTTACTTGTTTTGCTGGGCAAAAGTTCGCCCAATGAAAAGTTAAATTTGTAACTCACAGTTTTGACACTGTGTTCATGGAGAAAGAAATTCTGTGTCGCCCTTCATCGTCACTACCACGCGGCAATGTGTAGCAAATGCAGCCTTTTGTGTTTCGTGAGTCCTCCTTTCACAGCGAAGCTGTGTAGTATAGCTTTCCTCCGGCGGTGGTCAATGTCCGCGTCCGTCTACGCTTCGCGTCGACACGAAAATATTTTTTGTATCCAGTTTCTCGCGAATGCTCTGTAGCTCTCAATCTAATATAGGCCTCTTGCAAACAATTATACTGAAACTGGCCGCTAATATGACTCCCTCATTATGCTGAGTTTCATTTACTTGTCGTAATTAGTTCGTTCACAGTGAAGTTCTGAACAGTACAGAATTCCCGTCTGCTGTCAATACATGACCATCTACGGAGGGAGTATGGTTACAGAAAACGGATGTAACTCTTGTTTTATCAAAACTATCGCGAAACAAATTATGTGACAATTAGCCACTAAGGCAACTCTATCATTACGCAGAGCTTCATCTGCTTTTCATAATTACGTAGTTCTCATTGAAGTTGTGAATATTGTGGAATTCCCGTCAATCTGCCGTGCGGCGCTACTTGCACACGTCACTACTTTTAAAGGAAGAAAGGGGCTCAGGATTAATTTTAGACACCTGGGGTTCTCTAACGTGCATCTAAATCTAATTACACAAGCGATTACAGCATGTTTCTGTGGAGGGATCATGCTACATCTGCACAGCGTCTAGGAGAGACGCCGTCGTGGATGGCTTTTGATTTTGACCAATCGGTTTCGTTAAGGTGTCCCAATGATTTCCCTAGCGACTTTGATATCCGCACTCATGGGCTACCGCAGCAGCTGCAAATCGAGATGTGCTGAAGTATTAAGATAGATACATGGATAAGTTGGTTTTTCACCTTGAGGCAAAAGGCACGACAGGAATTGTGCAAACTGTATCTGTGTCATCGTCCATTAGCATGCTATGGCCGAAACTGCTCGCAATATAACGTCACATTTACTGGCCACCGGGCCATGAACACGTTTGGGTGTGACATATCAGACACGCACCCAGGATTTTTTTTGGGGGGGGGGGGGGCAACTCAAGGTAACTTTTCTGTGCAAATGAGGGGGTGGGGGTCTAAACAAAGGTTGAACTAACGAAGAAACAGCGATGCGCGTGAACGTTGAAATAGGAGGTGACAACTGAACGCATCTCGAGTGAATCGGGCGGGCACCTAATCGATGTGAAACTGGCCTTGACATACCAAGAGATGCCGATAATTACCGCCATCCAAAAGGAGTGAAAAAGGCAGCATAATGTCGACCACTGAGTAGCTGTCAAGTCGCAAGATTGATTTGGCGGCGAGGAGTGGTGCCGCAGGTAGGGGGGCATATGCCGCTTAGATTCGGAAAAAGGGGGAGGCCGGGCCCCCCGCCCCCCCCCCCCCCTTCACTGGGTACGTGCCTGTGACATCTACAAGATGTCTCAGCAAACACTTTCAAAATTTTTCAAAAATTGTCTGTGGCAGATGGCACAATTCTAGTCCATGAGCCGGTTTACTCGAAGAGGCGGACATTACTTGAACAAAAAATGAAATCCATAATCAACCAATTAACAAAAATATCCTTAATTAAGTTGCTAACTAATTAAGTACACAGAACATATACAACGAGGCGTGTTTGCTTGAGGCGTTGTTCGTCATTGCTTATATGACATATGATAATGTTGAGCATTGCTATTTCGTATGGCACATCGCATCGCGGCAGAAGTGTTCGCAGAATTTTGAGGCTGTACGTGCCAAAACCATAATCTGATTATAGGGCACGCCATAGTGGCGGACTCCAGATTAATTTTGATACCGTGGTGTTCTTTAACGTGCACCACCGCTTTTGTATCTAGCTCACGTCGAAATCCGGCTGCCGCGGCGGGGATCGAACCCGCGATGTCGAGCAGTGCTATATATAGCCGCATAGCTATCGCGGCGGGCGAAGAAATGTTGATTTGACGTGCGACCGCTTCCGTGTGTCGCCTAGACCGCACGGTGATTTAATACGGCTTTGCAGCCGCACGCCCTGTGTCAGGTGTACGCTTGACAAATTTGCATGGTGTTTATTTTTCAGAAACAGCACAAATGTACAGTACTGTACCTCCAGTTTGTCAGCATTTCCTTATCTTTGCACGTCGCCTTTTCCCTATCTCGACCTTCCCCCCTGTATGGAAACTGCGAGCGAAGAGTGCCAAGGCCGTTATTGACTCGTTTCGCGAATGCCGCCGGTTCTAGCCATTCTCTGCCTCATCTCTCTGTCCCCTCTCGATTAAGATGAACAAGGACAGCAGTACTCAACCTTCAGATGCCCCTATTCGCAAGGTATTTTTTATGCGTTCTTGTACCATTGAAAATTCCATTGAATGCCTTTGAGGTGCTCGTTTATTATTCTCAAATACCCAATGTAAACCCTCATCGCGCAATTCCATGATGTCCTGGCGGCAGGCCACCATGGCGTGTCGCGCAAGTATAACCACGCTGATTCATTTGGGTTGGCATACACTATTTTGTTCGTCGTTACGTCGCCACATATGAACTCTGCCCGAGCTGTCGCCCATCTAACCTGATTGCCTTCTTCAGACTCTTGATATATACCATACGAGTGCTGTTATAAAGTTATTTTTCAACTGACTCGGCCCTGTCCCTCTGTTTGATTCCACAAGGTGCGTGTCTATCGCTGTGGTTACCAAATACACCCAGCGGAAAGCTACCACTCAAGCCTTTCTGGCCACGTGAACAACGAAGATGCAGGCTTTCTTCGACACGGAGTTGATGTTCAATATGGCGATCCTCGAGTACTTTTCGCGGACTTAGCACACCGCTTTCTCTCCAATTCCATCGCTTACACTACACGCTCGTGCCATACACAACAGAAACATGCAACGACCTTAACGGAGTATCAATTACATGCTAGTAGACAGGCTGTCGGTGTAGTACATTTCCGCTGATCGCCGGGACAGGGACGTGGCCCTGTCCTTCGTGACATTCGCGTGCAGCTCCTCGCTCTCAACACCGTTTTTTATTCATCACTTTTTTTTCCTCGACAGGAGCATACTTCATTCTTTCTGAATATACTTTCGGCTTTAGATGCGACTGCTGAGAAGGCTTTAGATGCTCGTGGTGACGCGCCCTGACTGACCACACAAGCGAACTAAATCGTACCCGCTTATCCGCTTAACAGCTGGACCAAAAATGTTTATGGGGCAGCCATACCTTGATCGCCTGCTCAGCACCAGAACCAGTTGTGCTTGTCAGTTGACCTATAGTTGTGCCCTGTATCTAAGTCCATGCTGTGAGCCTGGAGACTTACTATATATGTACTTGACCCCTACATCAAACCAATACAGTGCATGACTTCCTTATGTATCTGTCCCTTAGCCCCTCTCTATCAACGACAGCTACGCTTTAAGATATAGCAAAAAATAAATAGACATCAAACTTTCAAGCGCAAAAACGGATGCGCACTGTAGGACCTAGTAACGTGTCTGTTCCTTTTGTGTTCGCTTTCTCACCGGTGTAAATCACTGTAGTGTAACTTTGAGATTGGCGGTTGTTTTACTCATGCGTCGTTCTTCCAGAAGCCTCTTGTACGAGCAGCAATGACTTTTCAGCATAGTAAAGCCAGATAATATACAGCTCATAAGCAATAAACTTGTAAGGAATTATAAAAATCTTCCAAAATTACACAACGATGGTCTCGAATCCGGCAACATTGATGCCTTCGTGTAGCATGCGTGGGTTTATTGACCAGTTGCTTTCCCACAAAAATATCACGTACTCGTGACGCCAGCGGCAGAAAGGATGGTCCACATCCGCCGCCAAGGTTTGGGAGTAGAGGGAAACATAAATACCCAGGAAAGTGGATGGGGAAACGGCGCCGTGGTAGCTCAATTGGTCGATCATCGCACGCGTAATGCGAAGATGTGGGATCGTTCCCCACCTGCAGCAAGTTGTTTATTCATCCACATATATTTCCATTAATTTAAAATTTCTTTTAGTAGTAAATTCATTTAGTAAGTACAAGTGATTTTCTCTAGATTGTCCTTGGTGTCAATGTTTCTTGGCTTCTTATATGATTTCCAAAATTAATATATTATGTGATTTGAAACCATAACGTTGGAGGCTGCCAATAGTCTGATTTTAGCACGCAGACTATAATGCTATACCTAATGGCTTACAAGAAGCATCATTTTGCTCAAATGTATTGCCTGAATTCCAACATGCATCAAATGTACAAAATAGCAGTGCGCTGTGTCCCAACTTCAACGCCAGTCTTTCCTGTGTAACATTGACGATATAACAGTTGTTCGCAGATTCATTCTTTACCAGAGCAGAAACTGTGGAAAACGTGGTAGGAATGGAACTTATTTTTATTTATTCAGGTACTCTCAAGGCCGAGAAGCGTTACAGAGAGGTGTGGTATATATTGTGAACAAACATAGAATATATATATATATATATATATATATATATATATATATATATATATATATATATATATATATATATATATATATATATATATATATATATATATATATATATATATATATATACACAAGAGCGGATACACTTGATTACAAATAAATTTTCTTCAGTTGCAGTTTTGAAGCATGCAGGTACTGCAAGGGAAACGACGGAGGTATACGCAGGTGATTCCCGTCGATGCTGGTGTTTGGAACAAACGATTCGTAGTAACGTTTAGTACATCGATTCGGCACCCCAACTTTGAGATGATGATCAACGCCCGATAATATGTCATGAGGGGCAGTGAACAGAAGTTGTTTAAAGTTTTCAATGAAGTAATAAATTTTATCAAATACGCATAGTCGGACTTGGTGGCGTCGTGCAGAAAGGTCAGGAATATCTAAAGTTCGTTTCATCTGTAAAACACTGGAATGGCTCGAATAGTTAGAGAGAGTGAAGCGTGCAGAACGGTCCTGAAGTGATTCTAGGGACGTGATTAATGATCTAGTTGGGGATCCCAGAAAGACGAGGCATATTCTACCTTTGATTGGTCTAGGGTCTTGTATAGTAGCAGTTTTAAGGATACTGAGGCTTTGGAAAAGTTCCTGCGAAGGAAACCAAGTATGCGATTGGCGATGTTAATAATGCATTCGGCATGCACGTCCCACGAAAGGTAATTAGTGATGTGAACGCCTAGGTACTTGTACGAAGTCATCGTAGCTTGAAGGGAACCATTAATAATATAAGAATTGGGATTAGAATCGATCACAACCATGTTATTCTCATTGATTTACACTTGTTAGTTAGCGTTCAGTTTCATTTGCCAAGCGTCGCACCAACGAGAAATGTCATTGAGATCAGATTGCAATATGCAGGCATCAAATAAGTTTGTAATTTTCCTGTAAAGTACGCAGTCATCAGCGAATAATATATGTGAACTGATATGAGGAGATCATTGATGTAAATGAGGAAAAGAAGGGGCCCGAGGACGGAACCCTGAGGGACCCCTAACGCCACTGGACAATAATGGGAATTATGTTCATTAGCTATCACATATTGTGTGCGAGTGTGTAAAAAACACTCTCCATTTAATAAAATTGGCATCAATATTAAGCGTGTTAAGTTTGAGGACCAGTAGTTTATAGGACACAGTGTCAGAGACCTTAGAGAAGTCTAAAAAACTGCAATCTACATCTAGTGATCAGTCTACAGCTGCTAACAAGTCGTTAGTAAGTGCTATTCATTGTGCTTCACAGGAATGGTGTTTTCGAAAACCATGCTGAAAAAAAGAAATAAATCTGGTTAGTCTCTAGAAAAGTAACTAGAGGGCAATAAATTACATGCGCTAAGTTTACAACGTGCTGATTATAGATAGGGTCTGTATAGTTTAGTGGAAAAATGACGTCACCTGACTTGTGCACCGGAACCACCTTGCCCACTTTCCAGTCTCCCGGTTGCATGTTCATCTGTAAGAACTGAGTGCCGATAGAGGACAATATGATAGAAGAGTATGTTTCAGTGCTTGTAAGAAATTTGAGTTATTATCAGCACGAACGGATGACGACACTTTTGCATGACGGATAAGATTTCTTATCCCGACCCAGTCAACAGTAATACGTTCCATTTGAGGAAAAACCGAAGTATTAACGGTAGATAATACGTTAAGAATAAAGGACAAAAAAAGTGCAGAGCCTTTCCACCCTCTGAAGAGGGAAGTCCAGTGAAGCTGGCGCTATTGTTGGCTTTGCTATCTTGGGGTTTTGCTATGTTGAGGATTTGATACGCTGAATTTGGCTATTATGAGTTTAGTATTGGGCGAATAACGAGACATCTGCTCAAAGGTCCCGGTTGTCATCATTTATTTCGTGACTATTGTAATCATTGCCTTGAGATTACTGTGGTACACGGCAAATGGTTGTACTTTCACTGCGTTAATGTTGCACGACTGGTGACGAGTGGTGGCATCTGTTAAGCACGAGGTCCCGGTATCGAATCCCGGCCATGGCGGCCGTATTTTGATGGGGACGAAAGGCGAAAACACCCGTGAACTTAGATTTAGGTGCACGTTAAAGAACCCCGGGTGGTCCAAATTTTCGGAAACCCCCATTACAGGGTGCCTCTGCACCAAATCGTGGTTTCGGCATGTAAAACCCCATAATTGTTTATTTTTTTTTTTACGGCGGCATCGGCCAAACACTTGAGGCCGAAGCGCTCCAACTTGAAGGCAAGTATCCACGCCCCATCCGGTCTGCTCTCATTGACACTGAAGCCTCCCACAATGACGGTGGATGCACTGTTGGCGGACTTAATCTTCCCGAAGACATACACCATGAACGTTTCGATCGCGACACGTACCGCACAGTATCTTGCTCCACGTCTTCGGAAGAGATGCACTGCCGCAACGCACCCGCTGCCCACTTCGTGCTGTTGCAAGCTGTTACACATCACGCACGCCGCCAACCGTGGCCAAGACAACAAAAGACGGTCACACACGATTGGTGGATAGAGACATTGACGTTTTATTGTAGCGCGGCTACGCCAATCACGGTGCGCGCTCTAGTGCACCGCACAGGTAGCCGCCGAAGAGCGCGCGCAGCGGTACTGCGCAATGTCGTGAGAGCGACGGCGCTCGTGGCGAGGAGTATTGGCCTCGAGCTCCACCACTGGAAAAGCTGGCGCCACCGTCGGCGTGACGTGCTATTAGGGATCACGCACGCTCTACTATTCAAATTTAGTTTAGTTTTAATTCTAAACATACTGGAAACCGCCTGCTTCTTGGCCAATCCCCCATAGTGGTTATGCGCCAGTGTTTGGAAACTTGTAAGACAAGAGTATCTGCCTGGCGGTCTGGCTCCAGTGTAAATACAGGGTAAATAGACTCTTTTGTCTGTGCCTTTCCCCACGCAACATTTTGGTGGAGGCTTGCGATCACCGTCCTCGCCACGGAGCTTAGCAGCGGTCGGTACATCCAGCTTGTCACCATGGCTCCTGCTGAAGAGACCGCGTCAGCAACAGCTGCGGCTCGTGAGACTGATCCAATTGGCACGGTTGCCCACCATCACGACCCTGGTTTGATTTCTGGCCTGGAGCTACACGACGTTAACGAGTGGATCAAGCTCTATGTGAACGCGTCAGTGCTATAACAGGTGGGACACAACGATTATGCTCGCCAATGTCATCTTTTATACCAGCGGCACCTCACGCGTGCGGCTCCAAGCGCATCAATGCGAAATAACCAGCTGGGCCATGTTCAAAGAAAAGCTACGTGAACTATTTGGCGACCCCTTTGGGCGCAAGGTTGCAGCGAGAAAAGCTCTTGCGACTCTTGTTGAGACATATCTATTGAGCCGTACAGCGTCGATCACACTTGTCTAGAGTGGCCCGAAGGCTGCTCCGCACTGCGCCTGCGACGCCTAGCGACAAGCGCCGGGTTCGAGATGTGTTGGCCGTTAGCGCCAGGCGCGTGGAAGCTGCGGCATTCGCGGGCGGCCAAGATACAGGCCTGCGTGATTTGCGGGTCGCGAGCACCGGCTTTTTATCACTGGACGAGCACTGCCAGCTGAGCCGCGAACGTGACACGGCTAGAATGCTGCGGCCTGTATCTTGGCCGCCCGCGAATGCCGCAGCGTCCACGTGCGTGGCGCTATCGGCCAACACATCTCGAACCCGGTGCTTGTCGCTAGGCGTCGCAGGCGCAGTGCGGAGCAGCCTTCGGGCCACTCTAGACAAGTGTGATCGACGCTGTACGTTTCACAGGTCCAAGACGTCTTGGCTCTTTGCCGCAAAGCTGACGACACTATGTAGCACATTAAGTGGCTAATATACTAAAAGGAATCGCTGACGACGCTTTCACTTTGCTCGTTTTCGGCAACGTCTCGACTACCGACGCCATCGTAAACGAATGCCGTCGCCTCGAACCAGCTAATTAAGAGCCGCCGTACCATGCACCACATCACGTGCCTACCCAATACTGCTGCTACGTCGACATGTAACGGTCGTCCGCGTCAGCCCACCAGCTGTGACGATGTAACCCGTATTGTTCGGAGCGAGCTCGAGGCCGCCTGTTCGGCAATTTTCTCCGCGACGTCTCCCGATTCGCCAGCGCATCCATGATTGTCATGATTCAGGCTGTTGTGAGACATGAATTTAACTACATGGATCTCAACTCCATGTGTTCGCCGACTCAACCCAGCGTTCCCCAGTTCTCTCGCGGCCCTCCTCTTCTCCGGCAGTCCTTTTCCGCCGCATAGCGCAACCCGTCCGAATGGCGTACCCCTGATGACAAGCCTATCTGCTGCAACTGCTGTCGCATCGACAACGTCGCTCGTCAATGCCGCAACCGATGGCCACCACCCCCTCGGACATATGCCGGTGCTTATTCCCGCACTTTTGAACCTACTGCTTCCTATGCTACCCGCCATGAACCCACTGCTGCTGATGCCCCAGCTCTGAACCTTCGCTATACGGCCGCTCGCCTTCACCTCGACGCCATCAGTCTCGTTCACCCCCAACTACGTCGCTTCTCTTCGCCGCCTATCGCCGCCCGCACCCAGCAGGAGAACTAGGCACTGCAGCTTCTGGAGGTGAAGCTGCGTCGTTGACCCTGCCCTCAAATCATCTGCTTCAAAGATTTAGCGGCGCACTGATACTAGATCCATTCAGGTCATTCTTTCAACTCATGTCTCCATGGCTTGCTCCCGTGCTGACCGGCTGACCGGACCATTCTTCTAAACCCACAAGCGCACACCGCCTACGACACCTACAATATCTGTGCAGTTCTCTGAAGGCTGCCCATCCTCTCCCTCCCTCGACAGCCCCCTCCCCCGCTCTATTCCCCTCGTCTTCCAACCCCGTCCTTCCCGCAACGATGTATACAAACGCCAAATGACAGTACTCATTTTATTTTCAGCCTCTTCCTTTACAGCTAGCCGACGACGACGACAGCAGGTAACGTCACCTTACCAACCCGCCGAGGATGGCAAGGTCGCCTTTGACAAAGATAGGCCCACCTACCAAAACGTTGGCCAGCCTTTCCGCGGCCCTTTATTTCTATTTGAGTAACTTCTATACTCAGTGTATTACTCCATCGGTCGGCCCCCTTCTTGATTCTGGATTTTTATCTGCCAAAGGTGCTTTTTTTAAAATTCAGTAAGCTCTAAAAAACACCGTATCCTGTGGTATGCTATTTATGAGCACTAATCATTTAAGACATACAGGTGCTCACAAGCACTTTCGCATAGCACGTTAAGATAATTTTCTTGCCCGGTTTAACCTTTTAGCCTTGTTAACAAATTAACCGCGACTGAACTACTAATAAATTAGTTTATGGTTAATCGACTATATCTACACGCTCTAAGAAGTAAGCCTTTCATCGCAGCTTTTCAAGTGTGGTTAAAAAAACAATCTGAGTTAGGTGATTACAAGTTCTATTTGTGTGAGAACTCCCCAATTACATAATAACCACATTGTATAGCTGGACAAAGAACACATCGAGTATAATTAAAGGCCGTCTGGAGGGCGCAGGAACATGAGCATTTACAGAGAACATGGGATGAATCAAAATGGCACATACGGCAATGACAACGCGTAACAGCATTGAAACAAGGCACGAAGCACAGTATGTATGAAAACGGAAAGAAAATTTACCGAAGTTACAAAGCCTTTAAATTGTCGACTAAGAACGCTGGCGGTCGCTGGCTACGACTACGATATCAGAATGGCTCCAATCGAGACGGATACAAGTTGGAACTTATTCAAGCAGCAGCAGCTGATTAAGAAAGATAACAAAGGTGATAATTACGCCAATGAATAAATATGAAGTAGATTTCTTACCAAAAATATTCAGGAGGGAACAAAGTATTCACATTCACACTAGCATATTTAAATATTTGCATAATAACATATGTAATAGTACAGACAGCCAAGCATGTGACGACCGCAAAATGCCGCAAAGGGCACTAAATAGAATATATTATATTTGAATAAAGGAAAATTATGTCCCGTTGCCAGGACGTAGGACGGGGGCAAAAGTGAGTGGTGGACCTGAAGCTTTGACTTTATTATTTCTGTGAACTGTGGCCGCTTTGCCTGAGACTCCTTTGACTGAAAGAACTCGGTAGTTGGTCAGACAAATTAGCCCTGTATCTCGAATTCCCCATGTTTCATTCTCGTGAAAGCTTGCTAAAAAAGGTTTTTAGTGCCAGAACTTGACATGTACCCTCTCACAAATTGCTTTACCCTTGGTAATTGTTCAGAACCTAGTAATTATTACAAATTTATTAGATATTTTTCTCTGTTCTTCTACATCTAGATGTCCATTTCACGGCAGCTCAATTACTTCTAATTGAAGATAACCTGGTAGTGCACCCACATCACAGCTAAATGGATATTGGAACATTTGTGGTTCCTTCTTCCTGTCATCAAGGTCAGATAATCGCTCCCAAAATTGTGTTTGCAGATCGCCGAGGATTCATTTCGCAAATACGGAAGGAAGAGCCGTATCAGTCTCCGCAATGATCCTTAAACAGGAGCTGAAATGCCCCCACTTTACATTATGCACGATCCTTTTCAGAGAACTGCAGTTTTGTCCTGAAGCCTTTTATGTCTATGTACAGGTCATGAATGAGGTATTCTTCTCCTTGCAGCTTCCCACTGAGCTTATCCGTGAGGTCCATTAAGAAGCAAAATTCCGATTTCTAAGGATGCTCGTGAGTGAACAGTAGTGGCTCCTGGCGATCCTTCTGTGCAACGAACTTTTCATTTCTTCCTTAAGGTTGAAGAAATTGGACAAGACCTTTTCGCAGCACATCCATTGAACTGCCGTGTGATACGTCGAACTCAGATTCTGTCGCCCTGAGAAATTTACGGACGGATCTGATGGTGATTGACACCGTGCGACCTCGTGACATCAGCAGCTGAACAACAGGTTTCAGAATGCTGGGCATGCCACATATTTCTCAAAGAGGGCCTGCTCGTGGTGAAACCGTGTAAAAAACATTGGCTTTGAGAATCTGCTAACTTCAGTAGCTTTTATTATTGGCACTCACTACGGTGAGTGGGCCTGTCATAAGAGTGGGCCTGTCATAAGAGTGGGCCCGTCATAACAGTCTATACACTATTATGACGGGCTCCCTCACAGTGTAGTTGTTAACGTGAGGGGGCCCCTTTTTATTCAGTTTTATTCAATATTCAGTTTCGCTAGCCAGTTGTTGGGCCTGTCTCCCTGGGGTGCCCAGTAACAACAACGCGTCATTATCAATTGGTCTGCGGCCGCTAAAGCGGCATCTACCTAAGGGCCCCACTCCCTCGTTCTGGCCTACGCAACGGGTCGCTTCGCTCCCCTTGTCATCAGCACTCCGTTGTCAGGCGTGGTGGTGAAGCATAGGACAAAAGAACAAGTACTGTAGAAGTCAAACGAGAAAAATAATAAATAATGCAGCAACTTGAAATTATAAAAAATATTCCCACGACGTGATTCGAAGCCGCGACCGCACAATCATGAGACCTAAGCTTTTGCACGGCGTCATAAAGCCACACGGAAATGCACGCTATTGCACAAGTTCTGCATCGGCTTCCTGTTACCGCAGCTATAGTGGAGGGCTCCCTCACTGTAGTCAGTTCTTTTATTTACCCTACGAATCATTCCTTTAATTCAGGACATGTTTTCCTCCCGATCAATTGTGACAGATCTTAGTTTGCCTCACTGCAAGCTGTACGCGGACCATAGGTCGGCAAAGTCACTCATAAATCGACTCACTCAGGCTAAGACCGACACGTGAGTCCGAGTGAGCCCGGCATTGCTTACGAGGCAGGCCTTTATGCCGCACAGTGCCAGAAAGAAAGGACAGAGTTCTATCCTGAGCTGCCAAAAACGCACGCTTGAGTCGCATGCACGTTCGCGAGCATGCATGCAAAAACACAAAAAAATAAGAATTTTCACATTTTGAAAGATGTCTTTAGCACAGCTTATCCTTAGGTAAAATACTTCCAGCCCTATCAAGATCGCGCTTTATACTTATTTGTTTCTTACAAAACATTGCGATGCGCAGGAAATAAAGAACTTTCTTGTATGTTTAAACGTATGTATGGAAATGATCGGGCGGAACAATTCCCCGGCTAAGTACGTCAGGCCAACCCCGCCTGCAGCTATACCAACACCATCTTGGGCATATTTTTTTTTTTCTGGATGTTTAGCGCTTGCAATTCGTCTTCATGTGCTATACAGGGTGTCTCAACTATCACGCCCCAAGATTTAAAAATATGCACATGCCACGTAGCTGGACAGAAACAAGGTAATATTGTTTGCCATCGCTTGGAGATACTCAGATTATTTTTTTGCATCCAGCCTGATTACATAATTAGACTTACTTAATTAATCAACTTCTCAAATATTATAATTAGATGAAAAGTGTCAATGAGAAAATTGTAGAGCAACGAGAAAAACTCCTGATACAGCTCTCTGCTGCTCAATACGTGCTACATAAAAGCGTTTTTCCGAGCATGAAAGAAGCCAGCGAATACACGCAAAATTGCCGCCGACTGCATGGCCGCTCGAGGCACTATAACGAAGTTTGTGCTAAGAACTTTCAATACCGAAACTATTCGAAAGGTCTACTGATATTAGTCGAGTTTCTACCATCCCGAGCCTAACGTAGGTTGCGTCGCGGCAAAAGAAAAAAAAATATCTATATATTCCTGCGTTTAAGATTTGCTACACGACGATGCGAAATTTTCAAATAACCTCAAAAACACAGTGAACAAGCAAAGAACTAGACATACTGACAACCCATGAGGGTGTCACTCATCTCAAGCATCAAATGCTCTTGATGTGCTGCTCAGCAATTTTTCACGCCGTATTCTGTTTAAATTAAATTTGTGTTTACATGTTGCGCAGCTTTTACACGCATTTTTATTATTTCAGATAACAGCACGACTACCGAAGAAAAGAACAAGACCTTGGAGTGCGTGCTCGGCCGAAGCGGAGAGGTACAGTTTTCTAGCGCAATACTTATGTCGGGCAATAACCTTATCGCGAATCCGGAAGCCATACTTATACATTGCCACATGGTGAAAACATACGCACCACAATTTAAGTGAAGCGCCTTATGTTAAGATAGCTACGGGTGATTACAAGTTACCCTCCTCCCTAGTCATGTTTTTCCTCCTGAACTCGTTCGCCCAGCGATCGGAGCTAAGCTCCGCTTCACTGTCTCTGCGTCATGATGCGATGTCACGTCGTCTACTTTCAGTGTCTTGGACACAGCGCGAAGCCTCTCTAGTTTCTCCGCTAGCCGCCTGGCCCTCGATCACCGGCGAGAGCTATCCAAGCGCTGCAGCGCGCGTTTTGAGCGTTCTGCTTCGACCCCAGTTTCGATTGTCGTTCACGTAATGGACCCAGAGCTTGAGGAGCGGTTGCGCCGGTCGATCGAGCAAGGAGGTGGGTTTTCTACCATACAGAGATATGCCAGCCTCTATATACCGCGAACGTTTCCAAGATTTTCAGGTGGTCCTAAGACATAGATACTTGTGCGGCAGTGCCCAAAGATGGTATAGTTCTGAGGTCGTGCACGACGACCTGCATTGTTTGTGAGCTTACCTTCGCAACAGGAAACAACTAAGACGGCAGAGTTTCGGCTCTAAGGGGAAAATCATTCATGCTGTCGCACAATCACTGCACGAGCACGGTATTGTGGTTGGAATGCTCCGGCGTGAGGTGACGGCCGCAAACGCGTAGATGCTGGCGCCGACCGGATACCGACAGCCCGATGCGCTGCAGCCACTCCGCTCGACTGTTGCCTTGCAGAGGGACACGATGTCGCACTTTGACATGTCACCAATCGCCAAATTTGCAGCCCACAACGAAACAAGGGCGATTCATGGTGCTCGCGAATAAGAAACCTCGAGACCAATACTGACCGCGCTGCTCGCGTCGACATGGAGCATGTTGTAACACAAGCAGACGACGCTTGCTGTGTGCCGGAAGTGCCTGAGTGTAGGGATAAATTGTCGTTGTGTATTCTGTAATTTCGTTACTTTTCTTTAGAGAAACAAAGTAACCAATATTACAGCTATTATGAACACATTTGTTCACCATAAAGTTTGAAACATTAGCGGTGACGCAACGTGGGTGGCCATTCGGATAGCTCGCCTGACTGACACCACGCGTCCACTCTACGTATCAGTGCACGGGATGGCCGAAAACTTATGGGAGCGGCGCCGCTGCGATTGGCAGTGATGCACATTTTTGAAGCCTTATATTAAATTGCATGCTTTACGTATAGCGCGCTTAAATGTGTGACTTAACTTATCCAGATTTTCTAGGCATCAGGGTTTACGTCGCGTGGATGCCACCATGTAGAGTATGAAGACCTTAAGCTTTTCAAACTTCCCACGGTGACGTAGTGATGACGTCAACAAAACGAAAACAAAAATTAAAAGTTATTCCTGCGCACGGAACTTCACCACAAAGCTGGCCCGCCGGCGTTATCGCTGTTCTTGATGAAGAGTAGCCGCTCGCCTCTGGAAATGACTTATCATCCTTAGAAGTGTTTAATCGCGACACGGCAAACACAGCGGTGGTTGATTCCGGGCTTTTCAGAGGCTTCCCGAAAGGCAGCCACGGTTTTTTTTTTTGTATGCTAAAAAGTCAACGTACTAGGATAATCGTCGGAAGCACTTTGCGGCAGCTTTTTTTCCAGTCGGAATGCATAAGACTTGGCGACTGAACGTCGCACATCGGCTGTGAGAAAGGCCTTTGTGGACGGTTCTTTGACTTAAAAGTTTCCTTAAGGTGCCCCCAAATATTTTACAGCAAAGCTGTGAGCCTCTATAGATGGTCAGGATTTTTTGAGGCCTGCTCAGTAGTAATAAAGGTGTCACGCATTTCATATACGGTTGTGCAGGTATATAAGTAAGTTCTTGATTTTTTTTGTATGGCTGGCAATAAAACAATCTTAGCATTTTGTTCAATTTTTTAGGTATGTTGCCTGTCATTGTTCTTGGCATTACCAGTGAATTTTCCTTTTCTTTGATTGTCATCACTATGTCACACACGTCGTCCAGTTTTGTGCAATATCTCAGTGAGTATATCAGAAGCTCTCAGTGCGCATATCAGGATCACTTCTACACTTTGGTCTTTAGAGCATTATATAAAATTATTTTTTATATGTGTGTACACGAAGCGGCCTTCGCGTTTTCTTGAGTTCTATTTCTTTTTTATTTCACTGTTTGTGAACTTTTGTGTTGTTTAGTAGTCATGTACATGTCGAATTTTTCACTTTTGTTCATTTTCTGAGCGCGTACCATACCAAGTTTATGCGAAAATCTTTGTTTTCGAAAACGGGAGTCAATAAAACGAGGCCAAAGATCTGTTGTGTTGGAAGTGGAATTTATATATGTTCTGGCATACGCTGGCGTACTCAAAGAATGGACAAGACTGCGTGCGTGCTAACACATAAAGAACCCACGGCGCACCACGCGCCAGTTCACAATGTCAATGTATGGCGTAGCACGTGCGCGCGAAAAAAAAAAAGATACGCGCCGCAGATGGGCAAAAAGAAAGCAAATATAAAGGTGCACGGGGCATGAGGAAAGGTGGAAAGAGAGCGGAGCGGGTCGTCATAATAAAAACTAAAAGAAAAAAAAAACAAAGCGCTAGGGTGAGGAGGCGCCGCGCGGCTGCTGTTCCTGTTGCCATGACAACGTAAACAATCGTGTGCGCCGCCAGTTTACCAAAGTATCGCCCTCCTGCTAGGGCCGTAACTGAAGGGGACCATGGCGCTAGCGTCGAAAGAGCGTCTGCTTAAAAACAGCCAATGGCAGCCATGCGGAGATTCACCCCTGGGACGACGTCACTACTGGCGCAGCTAATCCAACACCACCTAGATATTACGAGGCCTTTTGACTACGATTCATGACGTCATGTTACCATATACTGCCATAGAATCTAATGGGGATGCTCCCGAGTAGGCAGAAGTGATTTTGACGTCACCGCTTTCATCACGCCAGCCTTGTCAATGGAAATTTCGGACCAGGTAGCGTGACGTCGTGGATCGGAGTAAACAGGGCTTGTGCGATCTAAGTGGTGTTGGCTAATCGCGTGCCTCTCTTTCTCTCTTTTTTTTTTTGCACATGCGCATGGGGCTGCACCGGAAGAGTTTTCGGCGTACACGCGGCCGACAGACAGACGGACGAACGGATGAATCGGCTAGCCATATACAGCTTCACTGTAAAAGCCCAACCTGTCATGTTAGGCTTTTTATCTTAAACCTGACAAAGTTAGTGCTGTCCTGAAATTTCTAGCGGCTTCACTTTTCTCATGGTGCCCGCATTTTTGTCGGCCTCTGTTCATATTTTTGGGGATACTTGATAGATGTTGTAACCATAGAACGCCACCTGACCATGCTGCTCAAAAAGTCATTTTATTTTGCTGAGGCCTTCTGGAAGCTTATGCCTTCTTGTCGTTCATCAGCCTCCTGAATTTACTATCGATTCTACACTTTTTTGACGACTACGCTTCCGCGGAAGTCCGCAATGATGCAACGGCCATTGGATTGAAGCCGTTTAAATCAACTTTACCGTGGACACTACAGCTGCTGTTTTCCACATCTAATGAAACTATTCTATTGAAGAGCGCGAATCTAAAATTCGCAGTCTAAAAAAACTGTCTTTATTTGTTGGCTAACAGTCGTGTGTCGTCATGGCGTCATCGCTTCCTTTGCGGTATTTCATCATTGCGAGACTCAACTGGCCGACATGGGTCACTCGGCTTTGTGCCCTCATGAGTAAGCTTACCCTGCTCCCAAAACGCCCACGGTCTATTCAGTTTACTGCAAACTTGCATGAATGTGCATTTTCAGCCTGTTCATTATTTGCGTCCTCCACATCTAGACTGAAGGTGCTTCTTTTTTTACTGCACTGTACTAATACACGAACTTATTTTCGAATTCTATTCGTGTATAATGCGGTACTCTTGATGTCCTTGTCGTACATAATGTACACAGAGTATTCGGGCAACCTCAAATGAAATGCTTTCTCTTTTTGCTTGAGCACGCCCGCCATTGTGATGCAAATAAACCTAACTTGAACTAATTTCCTCAGAACTAAACTATTAATAAAACGCTGACGTCATCTTGGACGACATCGGCAAGGGCAGCGGTACTCAGCCTTCTAATACCTCTGTTCGCAAACTTACATTATTCAGGGGGTGATCTTGTATCATAGAAACGCCCCCCCCCTCCCTAATGTCTCTGGTTAGTAGTTGTCATCCTCGAGCACCCACGATAAGCCTTCATCGCGCAACTCCTTGAGTCTGACGCACGCATGACCTTGCCGATTCATTTGGGTTGCTCATACTATTCTGACGGTGATGGCGTGGAGCATCTTTCACCGGGCCTCTAATCTGAAGGTCGCAAGTTCAAATCCTCCAGTCCACTACACCTTTAGGCTGCTTGAAGTGGCGCCTGGCACCGGCAAAAATAAAATTGCTAAGAGTGAGTGGGGCTATACTATACTATACAGGAAGGCCCACTAAGCTTCAACAAAGACACTCCCTCACCAGAACCCGCGAATACTCGCAAAGTGCCTCCGGTCGCGCTGCAGTTTTGCGTGCATTTGCGCGCGTCTTTCACGCTCGGACAAACGTTTTTATGTAGCACGTATTGAGCAACAGAAAGCTGTATCGGGAGATTTTCATGTCGCTCTACAATTTTCTGATCAACACTTTTCATCTAACTGTAATACTTGAGAAGTTGATTAATTAAGACTAATTATCTAATTAGGCGGGATGAAAAAATAATCTGAGTATCTCCAAGCGATGGCTAACAACATTACCTTAGTTCTGTCCAGCTACGTGGTATTCGCATATTTTTAAGGTTTGGCTAAAGTCACGTACGTGTGACACCCTGTATACCGTGTGTTCCAGTTGGCACATTCTATGTATGCTGTTCATCAGGCTAAGTAAAAGACTTGAATGAAATTACTTTAAGCACCACGTGCGAATTTGTCACGTACATTTGAGACGTCAGCTGTGAGAACAGAACATTGGCGCAATTACGCCTCTGCACCACATTTGTTTGCGCTTCCCCCTATGACTGTTTTCGGCGATGAAAGACAAAAACGCAGGCTTCACTGATCGTAAATGCTTTTTCTTGTCACAGTATTAGTCACTAGACAATATCATGATGACTGGTTGGATACGAATAGAGGATCACTTGAAAGGAGGTCATAAAATCTTTATATTTGTGTAGCGATGTTTAATTATTGTGTTGTTTAGAGCAACCAAAGTAAGCGACATTTTGGATTTACAGATGTCTTCATGCGATAGTGGTCGCGGAGATACCGATTAATCTCCTGCTTTCTCTTCGTACTAATAATAATGTTGAGGAGGTAGATGCAGGAGGGGAAACATTTACATGTGATGGTCCTGCACATATGACCTTATGAATGCAATATTCCCGTGTTTTGTACTCCTCCCTCAACCTGTTCCTGCTCCGTGATGATATTCTCTGCCACCATGCTGCTAACTACAACGGTCTCGAATATCTGTTCGTACTCCCTACCACCACTGTTCTCCACCAGCTTCACGACCACCCAGCAACTGCATACCTCGGAGTGCTCCACATTTCCCCCAAACTGTAACGAGGATAGGGTAGGCGAAAATAAGGGAAAATATTTTCACAACATAACGGGCGAAAGTACCGCAAAGATGGCGCGTCGACAACTATAACGCTTTTCCGACCATTGTCTTTGTCACCTCGCTGAGCGCCTTCTCCGATGTACGGGAATGGCCTGTAACACTACAGGTAGATTCATGTGAGAAGGAAAAGAAAGAACGCTGACGAAAAAAGAGGTTATCAATAAGCATTATATAGATTGTTCTGCTTGCGTGCGGAAGCCTTGTTCACTTGTTCACGCCATGGCATTTGGCTAGCGCTTAATACTCAAGGTTCGAGAACCAAGAGAAGGGTAGCATGTCGCAGGTTCACAATAATGAACTGTAGCAATTGTACAACTGATGACACAAGTCAAATCACAACAATAAGCAGCTTTACCAGCTTACGCTAGGCATCACATAAAATGGTGATTGCTTCCCATTTTTCAGAAAAGCACAAAAGTCAGACCTGTGTTCTGGATATGTACCTATGTTTATCCGACCTTCCTTTTTTTCACATCGTTTGTACTACTGAATGACTGGTTCCAGTCACAATTGGGGCGTCACTTTGTGCACGCTAGTAACGCCAACATATGTTTATATACATCTTTTTTAACGTTGACATAATTTTTTAAACACGCCGAGTAAGTAATACAATTGGACTTGGATTTTTACAACAATCTTCTTAAAGCGAGGCTTTCGTTGAGAACCCTCCCGGACTCTCCTGAACGTGGCTGCTGGTTGGGTGCTGCCGATACTGTCTTGTCGAATAGCTCAGATTTAAAAAAAATGAATTACATGTCCGATGCTGGGACCGAACCTGTATTACAGTGTCTGTATTCCTGCTTGCGCTACTGGAATACCTAACGAAGCTAGATGCTTGTATTCGATTTGTGCTGGAAAAGGTTGACATTGTGCGTACACTTGGTCAAGTGCAATGCAAAAATTGTCCTGAGTTCGTTACAGCTGCTATGTATGCAATGATTTCATGAATTCTATATAGACTTATAATCCCGTGTTGTCCTTCACCGCAAAATTTCTTTAGGACGCCAGAAGATTAAAATCATACGTGGAAGGCCCTGGAAGGAATCGCTCGGAGACTATGAGGCTCTTGTGCGAAAATGTAAGTAGCAAATTTTTTTAAAACAAACTTTCCCTGTCTCTCCGGCTTTCCGCGTGGCTGCTTGGTATTTGCATGTAATTTTGACATTTAAATCAGCGCCAGTGAGCTCACTTTCGTTCTGCGAAATCAAACAAAAGGTCACTACATAAAACCTGTACTCATGTCATGGCATTATTGCACGAACAATATCTCTGTATTATATTTGAACTATCGACCGAGACTGGATAGGTTTCACAGGACTGGAAAATCGCGGCTGTTAATCCCATCTTTAAATCAGCAGACAAGAAACTGGTGGAAAATTACAGGCCTATATCTTTAACTTCAATATCCTGCAAGGTTTGAGCATTATTATGTTGCTGAATATTTATACAATACAGGAAATAAGCTGACGGGCCTATAATTGTTAAATTTTTCTACGTCTCCATTTGTGTGGAATAATATAATGTTGGCATTCTTCCAGTTCTCTGATACCCTTGAAGTCGTGAGACAGTTCGTATAAATGGCCGTCAGCTTCTCAAGCATGATGTCCCCTCCATCTTTGATTAAATTGACTGTTATTTCATCTTCTCCTGCCGCTTTTCCCCGTTTCGTGTCTTGCAAGGCCCTACTAACTTCATCGCTAGTTATAGAAGGAGCCTCTGTAACCAGTTCATTACTACTTCGAATGGACGTATCGTGGTGCAGGTCAGTATAGAATTCTTCCGCCGCTTTTACTATATCTTCGAATTTGCTGATGATATTATCCTGCTTATCTTTCAGTGCATACATACTGTGTTATCCTATGCCAAGTTTCCTTCTCACTGATTTCAGGCTGCGTCCATTTTTAACGGCTTCTTCAGTCTTTCTCACGTTATAACTTCTAATAGCACTTATTTTCGCTTTGTTGATCAGTTTTGACAGTTCCGCGAATTCTATCTTATCTCATGAGTTGCACATTTTCATTTTTTGTCGTTTCCTTTCCTTTGTTACTTGGGAGAGCTTGCCTACTGGTTGCCTTGGTGCCTGGCCTCCCACTTCAATTGCTGCCTCTGAAGTCAACCTAGTTACAGTTTCATTCATTAGTTCTATGTCGTCATCATCTTTCTGTTCTAAGGCTGCATATTTGTTTGCAAGTACCAGCCTGAATTCGTCTGCTTTCACCCTTAATTCCTCAAGATTGACCAGTTTCTTCTTGACCAATTTTGCTCTTTCTCTGTTCAAATTGAGGTGAACCCAAGCCCTCATTAACCTAAGATCACTGTATTTTACCCTACCTGTCACTTCTACATCCTGCACTATGCTGGGACCAGCAGAAAGTATGAAGTCAATTTCATTTCTTGTTTCACCATTAGGGCTTTTCCAGGTCCACTTTCTGTTGCTACGTCTCCTGAAAAAGGTGTCAATTATTCTAAGCTTATTCCTTTCTGCGAATTCTACCAGCATCTCTCCTCTAGCGTTCCTAGAATCGACGCCGTGGTTGACAATTGCTTGTTCACCAGCCTGCTTTTTCCCCACTTTTGCATTGAAGTCGCCCATTACTACAGTATTGGCCTCGAGCGCCACCACTGGAAAAGCTGGCGCCACCGTCGGCGTGACGTGCTATTTGGGATCACATGGACATAGCGGCCGCGTCGGCTGCTTCGGGAGCGCCGAAGCAAGCTGAAAACGAGAGTTTAAATTCCCTCGTACGCTGCGCTTGTGCAGGCATTTTCAGATCATGAACAGCAGGTTTCCATTATCCCTCAAGAGATAAGTGTATAACAGCTGTGTCTTACCATTACTCAGGTACGGGGCAGAAACCTGGAGACTTACGAAAAGGGTTCTACTTAAATTGAGGACGCCGCAACGAGCTGTGGAAAGAAGAATGATAGGTGTAACGTTAAGGGATAATAAAAGAGCAGATTGGGTGAGGGAACAAACGCGAGTAAATGACATCTTAGTTGATATCAAGAAAAAGAAATGGGCATGGGCAGGACATGTAATGAGGAGGGAAGATAACCGATGGTCATTAAGGGTTATAGGGACTGGATTCCAAGGGAAGGGAAGCGTAGCAGAGGGCGGCAGAAAGTTAGGTGGGCGGATGAGATTAAGAAGTTTGCAGGGACAACATGGCCACAATGAGTACATGACCGGGGTAGTTGGAGAAGTATGGAAGAGGCCTTTGCCCTGCAGGGGGCGTAACCAGACTGATGAGGATGATGATGATGTACGCTGCGATCCTCATTTAGTGGCGAGGTTTTCCCGCTTCGAGTGTCTCCTTTACAACGCTTGAAAGCTCTACAATAGGTAGTGGCTGCCTTTGAAGGCGCTCAACATGGTAGGCTACTGCTCGGTGCCGCAGTGCCGGACGTACGCAACGGAGCCCGGTGTCAGCATTATTCACACGTAGCCACAGGACAAGAAGCTGCGTGAAGCTTGGCTCGCGAAACATAAAACCGGCAAACAGTCATCGGCTACAACTAGGGTATGCAGCAAGCACAGACGCGCGGAAGATTCCTGCTACGGCGCCGCGTCTGCGATGTTCTGAAAACGCGCACTGAGACGCTCGCCCGAGTCCGCTGCCCGACTAATGTCATGACGGTTTGGTCTATGAACTTGTCGATGCTATAGATACTGGCAAGTTCAGTGGAGTGGAAAGGGAGCTTACGGTCAGAAGCACATTAAAAAAAGCATGGCATATGGTCATGCTTGTGTTATGAACTAATGTACTGGATTACAAAAAAGAAACAGCGCGAAATCGCACGCTGAGAACACCGATAAACATACAGTGCGACGCAACTCGAGAAATAATATTGAAACGTCCAAGAATTTAGAAGGAAAAAAAAAGATTGAATCGTCGCGACGGCACATCACAGTCCCCGTAGGCGTCGAAGCCTCTACGATGAAATTATTTTTGAACAGCTCTGATAGCGCCCACGCAACAATGGTTGCTTGTATACTGTCAAATGCTCATATTCTGCGGCCTAAAGCTCATGGCACGGGGCGAAAACGCGCACGCGGAGAAAGCGAAGCAGTGCGCGGACAAGCATGCAGACGCGCAGTCGGTCGCTGTGAATCTGTGCGATCGCTGCATTGAGGCTTCATTCTATTACGCTCCATTTAGTTATACAAACACTATAATAACGTATTTCACATAGTTTGCCCTCAGCGTTTACCTACCTCTCACGCAAGAAGCCGGTTCGGGAGACTCCATCGCGGCGACCGCGCGCAGTGGCGTTCACTGTACGTATCCGGTAAAGCGATAGCGTCTGTAAACGATTCTGTGCTTTCAGTTTGCCCAAGATAATTATTTAGACAGTAAAAAAACTGCTCTCGTTTCGAAAGTACTTACAGAAATGCCCGGGAGAGCTCGCGCGTGGTGTTTTCAGTGAGCGCTGACAGCAAAACCTATAAGGAGCGGGCCGCGTGATCCCTCATATACTACACCAGCGAGGCGCTTCCGATAGATGGCGACTCCGTAACTCCTCGCCGCCAATACTGAGTTTGCACTTTTCTCATCGCTAATTTAACACCTTCGTAAAACTGTTCTATTTCTTCATCATCGTGAGTGGAGGTTGGAGCGTAGGCTTGTACTACCTTTATTCGATACCTCCTTTTGTTCTTTACTATGACTACCGCTACCCTCTCATTATTACTGTAGAATCCGTCTATGTTGCCGTCATTATGGATTAGGAATGCTACCCCGTATTGCTTTCTATTCGGGAGACATCTATAGTAGAGGACATGCGCAGGATCGCTTATACTCGGACTCGCAGAAGAAAGAAGGCAGAGTGAGGCTATATAGTTTCGCCGGAAACGTACTCGAAGCAGTATTAGGGATAGCGAAGTATGGGAAAATTAAACGAAGGAAGATTACAACACCCAAAGACGCCAGATTCATGGTGTTGGGAGAGGACTCGGGCTGTGAAATTGAAATTCTCATTTAAGGCCGTCACTTCAGTGAACAATTCTTCGAGGTCACACGAACTTTGTTCAACTGCAAGAAATATATATATATATATATATATATATATATATATATATATATATATATATATATATATATATATATATATATATATATATATATATATATATGCAATTGTGGGATTTTACGAGACAAAAACACGATTTGATTATGAGGCACGCCGTAGCGGGGAACATCGGATTAATTTTGACCACCTGGGGTTCTTTAACGTGCACCTAAGTACACGGGTGTTTTTGCATTTCGCCCCATCTAAATACGGCCGCCGTAGCTGGGATTCGATTCCGCGACCTCGTGCTTAGCTGCGCAGCACCAAAGTCACAAGCAACGACGGTTATATATATATATATATATATATATATATATATATATATATATATATATATATATATATATATATATCCTAGAAGTGTTGCATTAACGCAGGGTGACGTCACACAATGCGTTCTGCGTTCTACCTAACCAATGCAGAGATTATGTATTCAAATGCTACATGCATAACATTATTTCACATGGCGCGTGGGATCTGTATATTTCTCCAAAAGAAAGTTGAGCATTGTGATATTTTAATATCGCGCTTCTTATATTTATCTCTGTCGTATATTGTAAGCTATTGTAACAGCGAAAACGGATAACGCACAAAGACGTAGGCCACGGGACATGCGCTGGCTCGTAACTAAGTTTTATTCATGCAAAACAAGGTAATATATATCCACACACAAAATCAAGTCAAAATGCATAAACAAGAACTATGGGGGCGCCTAAGCAATTCTTATGATGTGTAAATGCGAGAGACATTACTTGCCACTGAGTGTGTCGCTGAGTTATGTTGCTGAGTTTAGCGTTGCTGCGTTTATGTTTCCGAGTGTAATGTTGCTAGCTATGAGGTCGCTACAACGGACGACGACAAACCGGCCATACTGAGATCTCTCAGCTGAGTTTTATTTGCGGAGTTCTCATAAAAGTAGTGCTTCACGCATATTGCATTGAGTGTTCTTTCTCGACGACACCACTTCTCCGATCGATGACAATACTATTCCGAGCGGCACCACGGTGCTGACACTACATTTCTTCGTTGGGTTCGTAGGCGAACTCCGCCTCATACTCTGGGGAGATGTCCTAGCCCTATAGCATAGTAGTAGTATAGTGTCACTGCGTTGCGATGGTATCGTACTTCGTCGCTGGTGAACTGGCGCCTTCGGCCACGCTTTGCTGTCTCGCCTGATGACGTAGACGCGGGCAATACGACTTCGAACGATGAAGACTCCATAGCGCCGACAGTGGCGCCGCTCCTCTCTCGCGCCATCTAGTGAATTGCCCGCCAGGCAGAGCCCAACTACCTGCACGGCCTCGAAGATATTCATCACTGTCGCCTGTTGCAACGGCGTCGCAATGCAAAGGTGGCGCAGTAGTTAAAGGGGCTGGCAACTGGCCAGAATGTGTTGTGAGACGTTGATGGAAATCAAATGACCACAATTCATAGTGATAGAATCCAGCACGCTGTTCGCGATTTAAACAGGAACTACAATTTTAAATTTGCAAAGAAAGTCTCAAAAACCAGTAGGTGGCGAGGCCTGGCGGTGAAATCTTCATACTTCGGATGTAGTCTGAGATTACTGTACGTAAGTCAGCTGTTATTAAGTACAGAATAATTACTGCTTAAAATTTCAGTTGCGATATTATATCACACACTTGCGCTTTAGTCTGTGCTTTGGAAATCAAAAGGGCACGCATGGCTGCGGCAGCACGCTGACCTGCGTATTGCGTGCAAAAGTGTCGTTCCGTTTTCAATCCGATTGGTTTCGTTTTGACGGGTTAAATGTCAAAGCAGTCGGACAGGAAACCACGAAAACACGGAGCTATTATTGCAGAAATACTTTAACAATTCGGAAAACCTGAATCGCAGAAACATCGACTTGATAAACGAAATAATACTTTCTCACAGTTACGGCCGCACTTGTCGTCTACCTCCCACTAACGCCGGCGTATAATCGCTATCGCGCTCCCCTATCACCGTTTTCAGCATGCCTCCGGTTAACGACTACATCCTCACTGCAGATCGAAAAATTTTGATAAAAAATGTTCTACAGCGTTTTCCGCGTTACCCTTTTATAATTAGACACTCTGACTGGTAAGCTTTCCATTGCATTTAAAAAAAAAGGTACCATGAAAATTGGTTGTCAGTCCCTTTAACGCGCTCAGCCGCGGAGCGCTAGCAGTGGCGATGGGACGCCTCGAGGATCGAATATTTGCTGTGGCCAGTTGTTCCTTTTTTTTTTAGTCGTACATTTTATTGTACGGCGGAGTCGTACAATAAGCCAAGTAATGCTGTCACATTAAAAGCACGTGTCTCCATCAGTACACCTCCTGCAACGAGCCATCAAGGTACGCCAGTTCCTTCTGTGGTAGTCTAATCTAAGGCTGGCTAATGCCGTGTGAGCGGTTTCGACCATAGAGTTTCCTACAAAATTACTAGAGGGAACTCTGCCGCTGCAGTCGTTGTCCTACCATGGGAATGATGGGAAGTACATGGATTTGTCTGATCTTCGTGCTTATGGATTCAGACGTTCTTGTGGCTTTGTATATTACGCTATATAAATCTTATTGTCGTATATTTCAGCGCAATCTATATTCTTCGAAGTGCAGAAGACACCGGGAACGCGTACAATTGCTATCAACTGCAACGATTGAGCTTGTCTATGTGCCCAAATCGAAACGCGCCAAGCGTCTCAAAGCACTGGCATGCCCACGATAAATTCATAAGTGCGTTTCATTCGCTTGTCGATACATGCATCCGTGGCTTAGTGGTTTCAATATCAGGCTTCTGTACTAGAGTCCCTGTGTTCGAATCCTGCCGTCGGGCAATTTTAATGATGTTTATTTAACTAATTATTACGCAATAAACTGTTGAAAATGAAGAGTTTACAAAGCCGTTTGAAGCCAAAAAGACGAAGTTTAGGCATATCCATGTATTTCCCATAATTCCCATGCGGGGACAACGGCTCCCATTGTAGCTCACGTAGACACTAGCGCCAGAGTTCCCTCTAGTAATTTTGCAGGAAACTCTATGGTTTCGACTACTACCTTGATAGCTCATTGTAAGAAGGGTGCTGATACAGACACGTATTTGTTTAGGCATTTCGATTCGATTTTGTGTGTGTATGTACTGTATATGTCCCACGTAACGTGTGCAAAAATTTCAATATATGCAAGTGCAACGTAGGTGGACAGAATTTTTTTGTATTTCGCCTCATTACATAATTAGTTCCCATTAATTATTAAACTTGTAAGAAAAATACAATACAAACAAGTGCCTTTTATGTATTTGCGGGCTTTCTTCCAGACATGAATTTTTTTTTTTTTATGTAGCACGTATTGCGCAACAGAAAGCTGGATCAGGAATTTTTCATGGTGGTCTACAATTTTCTCATCGGCAGTTTTGCTATAATTATAATATTTAGGAAGTTGAATAATTGAATTGATTAAATAGTTGATGTTGAATGTTGAAATATGCAGTTTCGTCAACTCGCCCAACATTTCATCATGTTGTTGTATGTAGTAAGTATCCTTCTGTTAAATATACAGGGTGTCCCAACTATCATGCACCAAGGTTTAAAGATATGCTAATGCCACGTAGCTGGACAGAACCAAGGTAATGTTGTTTGCCGTCGCCTGGAGATACTGAGATTATTTTTTTATATTCCGCCTAATTGCATAATTCGTCTTAATTACTTAATCAATTTCTCAAATATTATAATTAGATGAAAAGTGTCAATAAGAAAATTGCAGAGCAACATGAAGAACTCCCGATGTAGCTTTCCGTTGCTCAGTTCGGGCTACATAAAAGTGTTTTTCTAAGCGTGAAAGAAGCCCCCGAATATACACAAAGTGCTTCGAGCGGCCAGTCGCGCGGCAATTCGCGTGGCATATTTTTAAATCTCGGTGCATGATAGTTGGGACACCCTGTATACATTGTGCACGGAAGGAGAAGGGACCCCATCAGGGCAGTCACTTTTTGCCATACTTCTGGAATGTAAATCTATCTGCACAAGTATACGCTACACTTCGAAATAAACTTCAACCCTCAAATGTACGCAGTGTGCAATCCATCTCGAATGTTTTAACATTATTATTTGGTCGGTTTCTTTCAGCCCAACTTGTTCAATCAGAAACTTCTGGAATGGGAGGTGAGTATGCAGTAGAGAATTCTTAGCACGTCGCTTGCTACTTCATCTCAGTGAGTGAGTGAGTGAGTGAGTGAGTGAGTGAGTGAGTGAGTGAGTGAGTGAGTGAGTGAGTGAGTGAGTGAGTGAGTGAGTGAGTGAGTGAGTGAGTGAGTGAGTGAGTGAGTGAGTGAGTGAGTGAGTGAGTGAGTGAGTGAGTGAGTGAGTGAGTGAGTGAGTGAGTGAGTGAGTGAGTGAGTGAGTGAGTGAGTGAGTGAGTGAGTGAGTGAGTGAGTGAGTGAGTGAGTGAGTGAGTGAGTGAGTGAGTGAGTGAGTGAGTGAGTGAGTGAGTGAGTGAGTGAGTGAGTGAGTGAGTGAGTGAGTGAGTGAGTGAGTGAGTGAGCGAGCGAGCGAGCGGTATCGGTACCAGCCAGTGAAGCAACGCAGACGCATGATTAGCCTCTGCAAGAGGTGAATATCGCGACTTCATGTAAACGCAATAGGTAGAGGTGGGCGAATATAAACTTTTTTGAACACGAATCGAACATAAACAGTGTCGTATACCGAATTGAATATCGAATAGTCAAATAAGGACGCATATATTTACGGCAGGAATATTTATTTCGCTGTTACTTAAGTACCAGTGAAAAATACAGCAAACTATCAAGGACAAAGAAGGATCAATTTTGAACACAAAACCACAGATTGTAATTTAAAAAACAGCACGAATAGGCGCACAACTTTAAAGCCTGGTTGCAAACAAGCTTCACAATAATATATGACTGCTGTATGACGAAATTTAAAAAAAAGCTCTAAATTAATGGCTTCGAAAAAAGATCCGAAGTTGTTTAAAATAAAAAAAAAATCTGCTAAGGGACTTGTGTGCCGTACATCCATGTAAGATGTCCCGTGTGAGAAAAACATCACAGGTTGTAGCATAAAACATAAAACTGCCGCATGATTGGACTATCAAAAATTTTAAATGACAAGCCAACTAAAATTCACAGGTTGTAATGTAGGATTCCGCCGTGTAATCTAAAAAAATCTTGCATTGCCTAATTTGTTTTGGCATTGCTTCGAAAATTTGTCGTTGTCTCGCTTCTGATAATTTGCGACACTTTGTCTAACAGACTAAGAACACTAACCAGACTTTAACATTGGATTGTTGCAAAATACATAATTGGTTAGCTTAGAATATTCGAAAATGCCGTTTTTTTTCTTTGAGTGCGAATGCGAATAGTTAGTGTGTAGCAATAGAAACATCGAGTAATCACATACCCCTAATAATAAGATAATATTAGAAGATAATATACACGTCTACAGCGGAAGCGATATGATTGCGATTAGCATTCTTATCCTACTTTACCATCACTTAGGCGCACTGCTGCTGATGTCTGTTATCTAGCCCCCGAAACGTCGCTCTCACTTCACCATCGCTACTGGACGCTGAAAAAGAAAACATCTCACAGCAGCTAACTCTGGACTTCGATACCATTTCAGTGCCGCGGTGTGTATTTGCCATTCCGGCGCTTTAACCGCTGCGCTAACGCAAATGTTCAGGAGCTGTAGCTTTTTGCGGTCCCTGAAACCTCTCTCTCGGAGCTCACGAAAGAATAGAGTGTGTGCAAGGTCACCCAATACAAAACTGCTGAACTTAGCCCCGCTATGACGTGCATTATGGCTAGATACAAAACTGGTTACAGACCCTCCCTTGCAGTAAGAACATTTGAATTTAGCTGAGCTAGAACTTAGAATTATATCTCTGCTATAGCTGTTCCGAGCAATAAGAACGAAAATTACGCCGCGCTGAAGCTACTCGACGTCGCTGTGCGGCCCAACAAGGACTTTAATGTCGATATATCATCATCAGCAGCAGCAGCAGCCTATTTTATGTCCATTGCACGACGAAGATCTCTCCCTGCGATCTCTAATTACCCCTGTCCGGCACCAACCAATTCCATCTTGCGCCTACGAATTTCCTAATTCCATCACCTCACCTACTTTCCGCTCTCCTTGACTGCGATTCCCTTCTCTTGGCACCTATTCTGTAACCCTAATGGTCCACCGGTTATCTAACCTACGCATTACATGACCTGCCCAGCTCCATTTTTTTCTCCTAATCTATATTAGAATATCGGCTATTTCCGTTTGCTCTTGATCCAAACCGCTCTCTTTCTGTCTCCGTAACGTTATGCCTAGCATTCTTCGTACCATCACTCTTTGTGTGGTCCTTAACTTGTTCTCGAGCTTCTTTGTTAACCTCCATGTTTCTGCCCCATATATTAGCACTGGTAGAATTCATTGATTGTACACCTTTCTTTTCAATGATAGTGGCAAGCTTCCAGTCAGGATCGGTCAATGTCTGCCGTATGCGATCCAACCCATTTTTATCCTTCTGTAAGTTTCCTTCTCATGATCAGGGTCTCCTGTGAGTAGCTGACCTATGTAAACGTACTTCTTCACCTACTCTAGAGGTTGACTGGCGATCCTGAACACCTGTTCCCCTGCCAGGCTATTGATCATTATCTTTGTCTTCTGCAATTAATCTTCAACCCCACTCTTAATATTTCTCTGTTAAAGTCCTCAATTATTTGTTGTAATTCGTCCCCAGTGTTTCTGAACAGGACAATGTCATCTGCAAACCAAAGGTTGTTGAGATATTCGCCGTTGTTCTTTACTCCTAAGCCTTTCCATTTTAATAGCTTGAATACCTCTTCCAAGCATGTAAGGCATAGCATTGGAGAGATTGTGACTCCTTGCCTGGCTACATTCTTCATAGGTATATCTCTAGTTTTCTTGTGGAGAATCAAGGTATAGATGTGAAATCTTTGTAGATATCTTCCAAGATAATGACGTAAGTCTCCTGTATTTCTTGATTACTTTATGCCTCTATCACTGCTGGTATCTCTACTGAATCAAATGCCTTTTCATAATCTATGAAAGCCATATAGAGAGGTTGATTAGAGAGAGGTTATTATATAGAGAGGTTGATATAGAGAGGCACTCTGCAGATTTCTCAGTTACCTGATTGATCATATGGATGTGATCCATTGCAGAGTATCCCTTCCTGAAACCAGCCTGTTCTCTTGGTTGACTGAAGTGTTGCCTTTGTTGTATGAGAAACTATCTTGGTGAATAACTTATACAATACTGGAAATAAGGTAATGGTCCTATTGTTCTTCAATTCTTTAACAACTCCATTTTTGTGGGTTAGTATAATGTTGGCATTCTTCCAGTTCTCTGGAACCCTTGAAGTCGATCGTGAGATCTACATTTCGTATAAAAAGCCACCAGTTTGTCAAGTATAATGTCTCTTCCATCTTTGATTAAATCGACTGTTATTCCATCTCCTCCTGCCGTTTTTCCCCGTTTCATGTCTTGCAAGGCCCTTCTAACCCTATCGCTAGTCATAGAAGGAGCTTCTGTAACCTGTTCATTACTACTTCGAATGGAGGTATCGCGGCTGCTCTGGGTACTGTACAGGTCAGTATAAAATTATTCCGCTGCTTTTACTATATCTTCAACATTTCTTATGATATTACCTTGCTTATCTTTCAGTGCATATATCTTGTTTTGCCCTGTGTCAAGTGTTCTTCTCCCTGATTTCATGCTGCGTCCAATTTTTATTGCTTCCTCAGTCTTTCTCACGTTATAATTTAAAATCCTTTATTTTCTCCTAGTTTATCAGTTTCGACAGTTCCGCGAATTCTATCTTATCTTTGAGTTGGACAGTTTCATTCTTTTTCGTTTCTTTATTGGGTCCTTTGTTACTTGGGAGAGCTTACTTTCTGGATGCCTTGGTGCCTTACCTCCCACTTCTATTGCTGCCTCTGAAGCCAGCCTAGTTAGGTTTCATTCATTACCTCTATGTCATGTTCAAGTACCGGCCCGAATCGGTCTGCTTTTACCCTTACTGCATCCAGGTTGGCCTGTTTCTTCTTGACCAATTTTACTTTCTCTCTTCAAATTGAGGTGAATCCTAGACCTCACTAACCTATGATAACTGCATTTTACCCTACCTAATACTTCTACATACTTACTATGCTGGGATCGGCAGAAAGTATGAAATCTATTTCTTGTTTCTCCATTGGAGCTTTTCTAGACCCACTTTCTGTTGCTACACGTCCTGAAGAAGGCGTTCATTATTCCCAGCTTATTTTTTTCCGCGAATTCTACCAACATCTCTCCTCTAGTGTTTCAGAATCGATGCCGTAATTGCCAATTGCTCGTTCACCAGTCTGCTTTGTGCTCATTTTTGCAATGAAGTCGCCTACGACTAGAGTGTACTGAGTTTGCACTTTTCTCATCGCTAATTCAACATCTTCGTCAAACCGTCCTATTTCTTCATCATCGTCAGTGGAGGTTGGAGCATAGGCTTGTACTACTTTATTCTATACCTCCTATTTAGCTTTATTACGACCACTGCTACCCTCTCACTAAGGCTGTAGAATTCGTCAATGTTGCCCGCTATGTCCTTATGGATTAGCAATCCTACCCCGTATTGCTTCTTATATGGGAGTCCTCTGTAGCAGAGGACGTGGCCGTTATTCGGCACTATAAGCCTCAACAGTTCTTTTAACCTCACTAAGGCTAATGATATCCCAAACAACGCCTGATATTTCCTCAAAGAGTCCTGCTAAGCTAGCTTCACTCGAGAGGGTTCGTGTGTCGAACGTTGCCAGGTTCAGTTTCCGGAGGCGGCCTCTCTGGGTCTAGAGATTCTTAGCACCCTCTGCTGCGTTACAGGTCTGACCGCCGCCTCGGTCAGGTGCTCCGCAGCTGCTGGGGACTGAGGGCTATGGGTAGACTGAAGGAGTCATGAGGGAGGTAGTGGCCGAATGCTGCACCAGGGAGGCCAATTCATGTTCTGGTGAGAGGGTGTCTGTTGAAGCTTGTGGGCTCATGGCCGTGGGCCTCTCTCATTTGGTTGTACCTAGATTAGTATAGCCCCACTGGCTCTCGGCATTTTTTCCGGTGTGAGGCGCCACTCCAAGCCTGGAGATGTAGTGTACTGTAGGTGAATTCGAGCTTACCACCTTCAGATTGGAAGTCCGATTTTCTAAAAAAAAAAAAAAAAAAGACCCGGGGATTTGAACTTCTGACCATATGCAGAACCTCAAGCGTCTGGTTTCCCAAGTTTATATGAGAAGCGTTCGGAGTCGAAAGGGCCTTCAAATACTTTGTATCCACAGCGCGAACAGGAGGGGTCTTCGACCATGTGTTTGTTAGGGGACTTATAGTGACTTTTAATGATTTAAATACTTATAATATTTCATTATCAACAGAGACCTTATGTGTGCGATTGGTAGTGAAGCCGCAGCAATCAAATCTCACAATGACCACTACAGCTTGTAAATAAATGTGCCATCAGGAATGCGGTTGCTTCACCAATACATTGCTTGAATGCCAATCGCATTAACGTCGACAGTCAGATGTGTTCTGTCGCAACTTTTCTCGTAAAGCTCACTCACCCGACACCGAGTTCGGTCTGCCGACTGTCCGTGACAACGCTTTTTTTTTCTTCGTGTCGGCGCCTCTGTCACACTGTACCAACGTCGACAATCTGCCGACGGTCGGCGCAGCCCGCGAACACGCAAAGTGCCTCGAGCGCCCAGTCGCGCGGCAGTTTTGCGTGTACTATTTGCGGGCTCCTTTCACACTCGGAAAAGCACTTTTATGTAGCACATACTGAGCAACAGAAAGCTTTATCGGGAGTTTTTCATGTTGCTCTGCAATTTTCTCATTGATACTTTTCATCAAATTATAATATCTGAGAACTTGATTAATTAATTAAGACTAGTTATCTAATTATAGGTGGAATTTTAAAAAATTACCTGAGTGTTTTCAAGGGACGGCAAACAATATTACCTTGGTACTGTCCAGCTACGTAGCATTTGCATATTTTTAATGTTTGCCGCAAATTACCTGGGAAACCCTGTATAACCTGTGCAAAGGACCGAAATAAATGCATCGTGAGCGAGAAAAAGTATTATCATAAGATAACTGTAACTATACTGAAATCGGCAATTAACTGGACACATTTTTGTCGTGGTTTATGCACTATAGCCAAACTAAAGATATTGAAAACTTGTGGCATATGTCAATGGGAAACTTCTTTCTCGACTGAGATATTTGTTCGTTCAAAGATAGTTTCTGCCAAGCATCGTATCGAAAAGCCTTGTACTAACAAAGAACCACGAAAATCAATAACGAAGAAACTCCTGACGTTTAGAGAGCACCGCATGGCTAAGAAAGGAAATTTGTACCTCCCTCAATTAAACATCGTATGATACCCATTTAATGAACAAGAGGAAAATGGCAAGATATTAGTACATTTTGTTCCTTGGCAGCAAAATTAAAACTAACCCAAAAGTGTGGCACTATATTAAAACTAATAGAAAACATATTTTTCGTGTACCGGCCATAAAACACGAGGGAAATTTCAAGGATGACGTTGGCAAGGCAGGATGCTTTAACGAGTATTTCCACTCTATTCCTTCAGTACGCTAATCAGCCACTGTTTTCTTCGCACCTAAAAAGCTACATGACACGACGCACATAGTAACCGAGGCGATCCTCAGTAAACTAGGTTCATCTACCGATCATGGTTCCGAGAGCATACCAAATCAAATACTCAAGTGTTGTGGTGGGCACATCTCGCGTTATTTAGCCGTGATCAATAACAAATCGCTAGAGTAAGAAACTAACCCAAGAACGGGAAGTGAGAAAATCTCACACCTATTCGTGACTCCAAGTAAACGCTCGCTACCTAGCGGCCGCGCCCAGAAACAGGCGATCCAGGTTCAAGCTTGAAGCGAAAGGGGCTCTTCTATCACGGCATGCGCTGAGTGCCTCGTAGTTCTCAAATCGTCGTGATGCCGTCGCGCACAAGCCCGAAAATGAAAAATATACGGATGTCAAAAGGCTTTTGTTGTGCACCATTATGCGTGTCGTCGCGGTGGAAAGACAGCAATGTATGATTTCATCTTCTCCCGAAAGAAGCAGACGACGCGCATCGGAGATCGACTCGGATTAGAATATTCCAAACTGGTAAAAGGTGACTGATACTACACTGGTTTGTTCGAAACACTTCATTCGGGACGACTTCTTTCTTCCCGGCGAGTAGAGCATAGCTTTCTTTTTATTTATTTTAAATATCTTGCTGGCGTTCCAAATCGCAGATTGTGATTTGCTTAAGCAGGCGCTTTGTTAAATTATAGTGACGTACGCTTAAGCTTCGCTTGGTTTTGTTCGTTCATAGTTTCATGCCACAGCATTAGTGTTACTAATGATTTGAGCAGCAGAAATACTCTCGCTAATGTACTTTTGTCTGCAGGCACGGAAGCAGTAATGATAACTGCTTCGGAAGATCTGAAGTTGATCATGACATATGCCACGAGGCGACATATCATTTTTATAGCATGCTTTAGTTTAGCGCTGCAAACAGAAGATGCTGTTTCCCATTTAACGCGTTGAGTGGTCAGTTTATTTGCTCGCAAGAAATTTAGAATCAACAGCAAACTGCATGCTCGTTCCAGCCTTGGCGCGTGCGACCTGCGCACAGCGCCACTATAGTATACAGTGCGTTCCGACACAGTGCACACAGCTAAATTGCATTACAACTGGTTCAGTTCGTTTCCAAGTCATGCGTTTACGCTAATGCAAGTGACTTCGCCCAAAAGAAAACCTTCGCTAAATTTTAGAAACCTTTTGGAAAAAAAGCTCAACTTGGTCCGATTGGTTGTTGTTCACTTCGCGCGATTCACTTGGGTTTAAGAACATCTACGGGCGGCGGGTGCCTGCTGTGTTCACGAGTTCTACCTCGAGCACTGCGTACAGCAAGCATGAACAATTAAGCGCCAGTCGTCAGACGCAGACGAGCTTATCACGCGTATCAGCTAACTATAAAAAAAGGAGAGTGCACCCCGACTCCCAAACGGAACTCTCATTTGTTTTTAGCCCGAGACACACTGGCCAGGTAACTTTAAAGTTTCTTGCCTCGTTCTGTAAGTGCAGAACATCCGTATTTAGCTTCCGAAAGCACTACGGACATTACTGCCTATATGTTTTGTGAGATTCTATCTGTGATATTCTACAACACGAGTCGCAGTGCGGAGTTGCGTATAAAGGTCAAAAACAGTCAAGTATCCTATACCTGTACCAGTGGAGCAACGTCCCGAAGTGCTTGCACCTTTCGGAGGCCCGCTACGCACAAACACTTCCCTTTCTTTATTGCGATAGCAATTATACAGGGTATCCCACATACATACTTGCAAAATGCTTCACATAGCATCGAATCCCACCGTGCGTGGGATCTGCGTTCACTTTTTTTTTTTCTGAGGCGGTCGGCATTGGAACAAATGCGTCGTGACAACTGCTGCGCAACCACCAACTTAAAGCCCTTCCATGCGCATTTCCGCCGAACAGCAAAGCAGAGGTGGCGCGTGGATGGAGGGGCTTTGCAACAACTCGGTACTCCGCGTCGCGGCAAAGTCTGTGAACTAACTTTTTTGTTAAGAAAATCGCGAATTATTGATTAATCGTGCTTTTCTCCGTGAAGAACTTATCTGCTCTAGAAAAAAAAATTATCGCGGATGTTATAAACGTGGTCGGCGATCAGCGAGATTTATGAGGGTCTGTATGATGCACTATTAGAACACAGCCAGTAACGGGTACAGTTAGTGACTTCAACACCCATTATTACATATTTACTAGCTGTTTATCTACCTTCGATAATTCAGATTTAGTAAATGCTGCCTTTACCAAGCAGTTGCTACGTTTCACAGGCAGTTATAAGATTTTACAAGCTCATTACTAACGCAAGAGATCCGCGGATGCACGCAGGTCAACTTAGCGAAGGGTAAAAACTAAAACCTCGAGTCAGCCGTAGTCAATTATGCTGCGCAGTGACGGTAATAATTGGACATTTAGATTATTTAAATTAAATTCTCGGGTTTTACGTGCCAAAGCCACGATCTGATTATGAGGCACGCCGTAGCAGGAGACTGCGGATTAATTTTGTCCACCTGGGGTTCTTTCACGTGCGCCCAATGCACGGTGCAGGGGGCATTGTTGCATTTCGCCGCCATAGAAATGCGTCAGCCGCGGCCAGAATTCGATCCCGCGCCCTCGGGCCTAGCAGCGCAACGTCAAAGCCACTAAGCGACCCTCAGCGGGCGCCATTTACATGAACTATAGTTTCTATTATGAAGAAGAAATTGCGGTCACCGACCAAGTCAAAGTGGGAAAAAAAACGTTCTTTTTTTTTCACTTTCGCTTCATCACGTTACCTGACCAGACGAACTTTCGTCGAACTCTTGACTACAGCTTCTATTAGGAACATGGTTATATAACGTCGCGTTTTGAGGACAGGACACATAAAGAATGCACAGAGGACAGTAGCCGAACGTCGTGGCAACTATGTGGAAAAATAGTGCAAGGCGTATAGTTTATGATTCCATGGTGTATTTTTTTGCGATAAAGCTTCCGTGTGAAAATAAATGACGAAACTCACTTTCGGAACGTCCCTCGTAGATTTGGCGAACACTTTCCGCCGCCACGCCAGGGTATCTCTGCCTTAGATCTCGCCTGCAAGATGCGGTTAGCAACTAAGTTTGTTTCGTTCGTCGACGCACTCGCGGTGACTCTCAGAGGCTTGCACGTTCGTGAACTGGCAGTTGGGTCCGCTGTTCTCAGGCGTCGGCGCCCAGTTGCGTAGATCTTTACAGCTGCAAGTTTGGCAATCACCTTGGCTGATTCTCTTCACAGCCTGCAAGGCTGTGAAGAGAAAACAACGCGCATCATGGCTGTCGACGGCGAGCTAGTCCACCAGCAGCCCTTCCTTCAACTGTTCTTTCTCATTGACTTTGGTTTCTTTCGACGCCTGCACAGGGCGCATGCCGGAGCTGCCAAAGCTACACCTATCAGCCGAATGCTCATACACCTTTTCACAGCCATCGCGCGTTTCTGGGGACCCAATCCCACGCCAATCCTACTCGTCTGGCAACCTTTCCTCGCATATGACATCCTGCTCAATTGTCGCTCAGGTAACGCAGCACGCGGCAGCACTGGAAAGCCCAACTCTCTTCGGCAAATCAAGAAGCGTTCTGTCGGGGCATCACTTCCGATTTCCGATCGTACATCGCCAGAGCCTCACGTAGTGCGCTTACGATATCCTCCTGCAACTGCTCAATCATATCCGATCCGACCACTGCCGCCAAAATGTTACGGGAACACTTCTCGGACTTCAACACAATAGTTGTTATTGTTGCTGTTGTTGTTGTTGTTGTTGTTGTTGTTGGCTTTGTTTTTTTTTCGCCCGCATCGAAATGCGGCGATATTGCCTTCTTTGCAAAAGCAAAGAAGGCAATATCACCGGCGTAAACATATGTGTTTACGTCGTAATAGCAAGGGAAATCATTAAGTAATATACTGAAGAACAGTGGAGACCAAACAGTCCCTTGAAGTATACCCTGCGTATGTCTAAACCTGCTAGAGGCGCGATACCATTCTTAACACAAACTATTTCTCTTTCCCTCAAGTCCTCGGCTGTCCATCTTACAAAGTACCCAGGAAGACCCAGGTCATCCATTCTGTCAAACAATATTGAATAAGCCGTCATAAGCTTTCGCAACATCTAACGTGAGTGCAGTATACATTCCCCGCGGTGCCATGCAAGATGAAATCGCCTATCTGTGTTTGTGTGTGCATCTGAGATGGACAAGCCTGGTCTGAAACCAATTTGGATAGAGCTCAGCAGTTCTCTTGTATAAATTTCAGTAACTCCATGATTCGGACACGTAATATTGTTTCTATTACCTTAAGAAGGTTTGACATTAACGAAATATGCCTAATGTTCCCCAGTGTATATGAACTATACCTTGATTTGTTAACAGTATTATTATACCTTAGCAAGTTCCCACTTAAATGGTATTCCAGCCCTCTATATAGAATGATTAACAAGAGCCAATCAGGATACTCCTTATAAAATATTGTTATCATTGCGGTCCCGGTAGCGACAACTCCTAGAAATTGTCCCTAGAGCAAGCCTTAAAGGCCGACGAGGAAGGCAAGATGTAACGCCTTTCTGTAGGCCTTTGTCAATTTGTTCCAAGGACTCAGCAATATCACTCGGCATCAGAACAAGTGAGCCAGCATTACCTGATGGTTGGATCATCTCCCGTAATCTCAGAAAACGGAACAATGCTCCTCTGTTGCGTGTTTGGGACAGTAAATCAAAATGTCTGGTGTTATATCGTTCTTCGCTTTAGAAACTATACGGTTAAAAGTGGCCGCTATGTATTTGTAATCCTTCCAGTTTGTCGGACGCTGGTTATGTAGACGCTTTTAAAGCGAAGCTTTCTTTGCCTCTCCCCGCCTGCCGCTGCCGCCGCTAGCAGCAGCAGCAGCAGGCCTAAACACTAATGGAGGCCTCGTCGGGACGGGTTTGAGACGTGGCCATGTCACAAAAAAACATACAAGGCATGCGCTGTCGGTGTTTTGTTTCATGACATTTGTTTACGAGCTGTCGTTCTCAAAATTTCTAGGAATAAACTTGTAAAGAATGCTAGACAAGGTGTAAGCCACGTGGAGGACCTGCGTGGTTGTGGTTCAGAATGATTATTCGCCAAGCGACGCCCGGCGCCGACACCGCATTTTCTGCAACGCGGGGCCCACTATCGCGTTAGTGACAAGGGTGTGGCACAAAGGAAACAGGACCCGAGAAGCTCATGTCGACATTTACGCCGCGTCGTATAAGTACAATGCCCTCTGGACGCCGTAATTAGGCGTGGCCCCTCTTCAAAAGCAGTGCAGGAGTTGACACGCTCGTCTCCGTGCTCACCCGCAACAGCAACGGCAGTAGAGGGAGGATGTGGGGAGAATGTTAGAGAGGGAATAGAGAGAGATAAAAGGCAGTATTGAGAGCTACAACGCTACAACCCGGAATGGCGCCGAAGCGTGCATTTAGTTCCGAGGAGACGGTCGAGCGAAGCAATAACAACAAACACAAGTGGAGCAGGCAAGGTAGCATTTCACATTACGTCACGACTATCGTATGCCGTCAGTATATCACCGCCAAATAACGTCGATTAACGCAAACAGCAGAGAGAGAGAGAGAATCAACTTTTGTGCTGAGCCCTTAGTGACGGGTGGTGCGCGCTTGCACCAGATGGGGTGGAACCTTATTCTCAGGTCCCATATGTGTCCAGCAGTTCCTGGCCCCTAGCCGCCAGCGCGAGCTGGGTCGGTAGGTCGGGGCTGGACAACAAGGTCTCCCATCGCTCTGGGGGGTTGGGGCTGGGGAGGGTGGGGGGTAGGGGTGGTGGGGGGTTCTTGAGCTTAGTGCACTCTGCAAGGATGTGTGCTAGAGTGCCTTTTGACCGTCTGCAAAAAGGGCATGAAGTGTCATGCTCTGTTGGGAACATCTTATGCAAGAGCACTGGATGCGCTAGCGACCCCGCTTGCATGCGTCGCACGATCGTTTGCTGAATTCGGTTGAGTTGCGGATGCGGACGGGAAGCCTACATCTGCCGCTTCTGTACATTTGCGTGATGTCTTTGTAGCTTGTCACGGGGTGCGGTAGCCCTGGCTCGTCCTCGGCCCGGATCGATAGTTCTCGGGCATAGTGGTCGGCGAGTGCGTTGCCTTCCACTTGCGAGTGATCCGGGACCCACACGAGCTCAACGGCCCGCCCCGGTGATTTGCATTTGTTGAGGATCGCTAGTGCCACGGAAGAGATGTTCCCCTTGCGGTAGCTTGCGTAGGCGGTCTGGGAGTCTGTGACAACGGTCCTCACTCCCGGTTGTGCGAGTGCGAGGGCCACGGCCACTTCTTCTGCTTCGGCTGTATTCGTCGTCCGTATCGACGCGCCTGTGACAAGTTTATCTATGGTGGTGACGGCCGCCGTTGCTCTGGTTCCGTGCTTGGGAAGTGAGGCGTCCGCGTAGAGGACCTCGGGGTCCTCTTCCAGCTGTCGAGCCAGTGCCTTGGCCCGCGCAGAGCGTCTCTCGTTGTTCCTCCCCGGCTGCATGTTCCGGGGGAGGGGCTTGGTCTTAATAATGTCTCTCCACGTTGTGGGGAGCGGCTCCGTTGTCGGTAGCTGTTCAATTTGCCATCCTATCTTGCGTAGGACGGCCCGACCGTGCTCTGTCCGGTTCAGCCTTACCCTCTGGTGGGATAGGTGTGCTTCCACCAGCTCTTCCACCGTGTTGTGGGCACCCATTTCCAGCAGCTTCTGCGTTGACGAGTAGACTGGGATGCCCATGGCGAGTTTTACTGCTTTCCTTATCGTCGTGTTCAGCGTTTCGCGGTTCACCTTCGCAAGCTGGAGGTACGGGGCGGAGTACGTTACGCGTGACACGACGAATGCCTGCACCAGGCGCAGTGCGTCTTCTTCTTTGATTCCTCTGTTCCGGTTGGTGACTCTCCGGATCATGCTGAGGACTTGCTCGGATGTGGTCTTGATTTTGTTGACGGCTGCGTGCGCCTTGCCGTCGCTGCACAACAGCAGGCCCAGTATCCGGATCTGCTGCGTTGGTTTGATCTCTGTGCCGTCGATGGTGATGATTATGTTTGGCGGCGGCTCTTTCTTCGGTCTTCCGGGCTGTACCATGAGCAGCTCCGATTTCTGTGGAGCGCAGCTCAGGCCACAGGTCCTGGCATACTCGTGGACGGTCGTTGCCGCTCTCTGCAGGGCTTCCTCCACCCAGGCATCGGAACCCGCGCGGTTCGTCCACACCGTTATATCGTCGGCATAGAACGCGTGGTCCACGCCCTCGATCTGATTGAGTAGTTCGGGCAGGGGCAGGAGTGCTAGGTTGAAAAGCAGAGGCGACAGGACAGACCCCTGTGGGGTACCCCTGTCTCCGAGCTCCACAGGCTCTGACCGTTCATTTCCTATCCGGATAGCTGTTGCTCTATTGGTTAGGAAATCTTTGATATAACCGTAGGTCTTGCGGCCACACCCCGTCTTGCGCAGGTTCTCGAGCACGCTGGCGTGGGACACGTTGTCAAAGGCCCCTTTGAGGTCCAAAGCCAGTATACCCCGGGGCGCGTGCCTCGTTGCTTTTTTAATCACCAATTCGTGTAATTGGATCAAGACGTCTTGGGTGCTCAGGTGCTGGCGGAATCCATACATGGTCGCCGGCATCTGATTTGTCTCGTCCAGGTGTGCTTGAAGTCTTCTGAGAACCATGCGTTCCATGACCTTGCCCACACAGGACGTGAGCGAGATGGGGCGCATGTTCTCGATGGTCAGAGGTTTGCCGGGTTTAGGTATGAACCGTACCTCGGCCTCTTTCCATTCTGCGGGCAACTTCGAGCTTTCCCAGGTTCTGTTGATGTGACCCAGGAGCCCACGTGCCGCCGCATCACTCATGTTATTGAGCAGCTTGTGTGTAATGGCGTCCATTCCTGGTGCGCTCGCCTTATTACTCTCGTCTATGGCTGTTAACAACTCCGTGATGGTGAACGGTTCATCCAATGCCGGATTTTCCGGTCCCCCGTACTCCTCCGGTATCGGAAATCGCCCTCTCTCCGTCTTGAGGTAGATCGCCTTGAGGTCTTCAATGAGCCTTTGGCCGTTGCCATCGTAAGCGTTCAGAACTTTGGTGAGGTTCCGGTTGGTTGCGGTCTTGCTGCTCAACGGGTCGATCAGGTGTCTGAGCAGGCACCAGGTCTTGCGCGCCGACAGCGTTCCCTGCAGCCCGTCGCACGTACTCATCCAGTTCTCTCGGCACAGCTTGGTTGCGTATTCAGCGATCAGCAAACAGCAGACAAAGCTTCGCTTACATCGATTCCCACAGCGCTGTTGTGCCATTACCACAAGCCCGGATTCCGAATCTGCAAGATGCAGAATCTATCCTGCGAGCGCCCTAATTCTCCCTTCACAAGTCAAGATGCTGAGCCGTCAGGCAGCGGGGTCCTGCGGGAGAAGTTTCGGCTAGCCGCATGTTTGGACGTGTCGGCGTGTGCCAGACAGCCCGGCGCCGCACCTCCCTTTGCCTGGAGGTCTCCGCGCGCGCGAACTTTGAACCGGGTGGCCAGCGCGGTCGCTGGTTGGACCCCTCGGACGACCGTCGTGTGCTGACTTTGTATTGGGCCGTTTGAGTGACAATGGTTCCTCGGGGATTATAAAAGCAGCGTCGCGCTGCCTGAAAAACAGGATCCGCCGTCCCACCGGGAGAGAGTGTCGCTCCCGACTGGGGTGAGATGTGTCACGCGTTTTCGCCGGACGTCGTCGTGCGAGAACAGTCGCGTTTGTTGTGAGCACTCGGCCCCAGTGCCGACCCGTTCATGTCCTGTATGATAACCTGTATATAATGTATAAAGTCCCTTTTGTTATTCTCATCGACGCCAGGCTCGGAGTCTTCGCTACCAACGCTCTGTCACGAAACGGGTGACGAGCGCTACGGGACCACAAAGCCGTAATCGTGGTGCAGCGGTACAAGTTCGTAACACTGGTGGCACCGGTTGGGTGTCGTAACACTGGTGGCACCGGTTGGGTGTCGTAACACTGGATGGCAGCTACGGGATTGACCGGCATCAGCTACCTCGGCGCGGTGAGTGCCTGAAGTTTACCTCAAACACCAGACTTTCTCTGACACAGGTTATAGTAGCTTAGGGAAGGATTTGGTGTTGCATTGTGATAACCTTGAGTGTTTCAAGCCTAGTAAGAGTGTTTTGGAAACCAGGGGATGCTGAGGGGGTAAACAGGGCAGTGTGTGAAATACTTGCATATGTCTTACTAGTAGCATTATAGTAGCGTACGGCAGGTATATTCAAAAAGGGTAAACAGCAGGAGGACAGTGTGAACGATGGAGAAGTACAAGGTGAAGGAACTTCTCGAAATTTGTGAGGAGTTGGGCATTGAGTTGGGCTCAACCAAAAGAAAGAATGCGATCCTTGAGGTCATGAGGACTGGGGACGTAACGGCTGAGGAAGCCGCAGAGGCCTGGGCGGATATCAATGAACGTCGCGAGGAGGAAAAGAGGGAGAAGGAAGGTTGCGAGGAGGAAAGGAAAGAAAAGGAACGTCGCGAGGAGGAAAAGAGGGAGAAGGAACGTTGCGTGGAGGAAAGGAGAGAGATTCGTGAGCACGAGCTTAAAATGAAAGAGTTGGAGACCCGAAATAACTCGCCAGCGCCTAGTCTCACTTCTAATGTTCCAAGAATACGCGATCAACTTCCACCCTTTGTCGTCGGAGAGGATATGGCCAAATACCTCGTGAAGTTTGAGCACGTGTGCGAACGGAATAGCATTGAGCGATCCCTTTGGGCACAGAATCTGTTAGCGTTGCTTCCTGGGGAGGCATCAGACGTAATAACTTGCTTATCGAAAGAGGCGTTTGAGAGCTACAGTGATGTGAAGGAAGCGCTACTGCGGAAGTACAAATTGTCGCCCGAAGCTTTCCGGCAGAGGTTCCGGTATGCAAAAAAGGGTAAGGAGTCGAATGTTGACTTCGCGTTTCGTCTAAAAGCCGACTTGGTGGAATGGCTGAAGGGCGAAGAGGTTTACGACGACCGCGACAAAATTGTCGAATGCATCGCGTTGGAGCAGTTCTACCGTTGCATTGATGAGGATGTCCGGCTCTGGCTGCAAGATAGGCTAAAGGAGGTTAAGCTAAACAAGGCAGCAGAGTTAGCGGAAGAGTATTACACCCGCCGCAGCTTGCACAGCAAGGCGGTGCGCGTAGAAAAAGCTGATAGGAGAGATTGGTTTTCCGGGAAGCCCGACGAACGGAAGCAAATCACGCGTCGCGAGTTTCGGGACGACGAATCCCTTACCAAAGAAACTGTAAGGGAAGGACAGAATGCATCTCAGAATGATGACGATGGTCCGAAACAGCGAAACGAAATGACGCGTTCTTTTGAAAAACGGAAACCGTTAACCTGCTACAATTGCAAAAAGCAAGGGCACATCGCTGCAAGCTGCCCAGAGAGAATTGCTTTTGCAACGATACAGGAAACTCACAAAAACATACGTCTATTGGAGCCCTATGTGCAGGAAATTAAGGTAAACGGCAAGAAGTGCCGAGCACTGCGGGACTCTGCAGCAACTATGGACGTTGTTCACCCGTCTTTCGTCTCCTCGAGGGATTTTACGGGAGAGTGCGTTAGGATACGGCAAGTGGCCGAGAAGGAGAGTGTCTGTTTACCGATCGCAACGGTTATCATTGAAGGAGAATTTGGGAAACTTAACACCGAAGCCGCTGTGTCAGCCGCCCTCCCGGAGCAATTTTCCTACCTCTTCTCAAATAGCTCGGAGCAGCTGCTGAGGGATCAGGGCAAATCATTCTTTGCCGACGTGGCGTACATGGCGCTCACGCGATCCAAAGCGCGCCCGCTGTCGAGGGAACTTGACTTAGCGTCGGTGAGCGAAAGGCGGTGCGACACACGGACTGATCAAGGTAACTTTAGTGGCGAGCAGTCACGGGAGAGGCAGAGCTCGGACGCAGGCCTAGACGAGCGGGTCCTGGAAGTGAGTGGGAGTGACGCGTACAGTGCTAGCCGCGATATAGACGCGACGCCGCAATTAGGCGACGCGGGCTCCCCACTCGCTCCGGTTTCCGCCAGCCGGCAGGAGCAGGCTGCAGTTGAAAGAGAAAGTCTGATTCGCGAGCAACAGGAAGGCTGTTCATTAGCCGATCTGAGGAAGAGCGTCAAACGGGGAGTGAAAAAAAAGAGGGTTTCATTTGGCAAGGAATCTGGCTTATTGTACCGCCGCTACACGGATAAGCAGGGTCGCAAATATAAGCAGCTTCGGATTCCGCGAAAATATCGCCGGGAAAAATGAATGACCTCATTTGCTTCCTCAGAAGTATGTTTTCGGTCCAAAGCGATTTCAAGGGGACCATTCTATTTGTAATTATTATTGCTGATTAATAATTGTTTCTTGTCTATTTTGTTGTGTTGTTAATTTGAAAACTGGTTGTTTGAGCCTTGTGTACTAGATCGTACACCTGCCTCTTGTTGCAGCGGGAGCAAAAAGAGGGATAGCAATTTAGTTAGGTTGATTTGAATTATGGCCTTGTCTGGTGTTTGACGGGAGACAGAGGGCACTTGTTCGTGTTGGGTGTTGCCTTTTGCCGGTCGGTTTTGCAAGCTGCAGAACGACCAAGCGGGACCAGTGGCGAGAAGCAAGGTCTTAGGAACGACCCGAGCGGAGCTGGTCAAGGTGCCTTGGCGACGACGTGGTGAGCAGAGCTCCTGTCCTGGCGAGTCGGACCTGGGCACGTGAAGTTACCTGGCGTCCCGACACTGGACGTGAACTTGGACGAGCCTGACGAACGTGCGCGTCTGGCATCCGAGCCACGTGGAGGCAGCTCGTCTTCCCGGCGCCTTATCTGAGGGCGGGGATGCTGTTGTGCCATTACCACAAGCCCGGATTCCGAATCTGCAAGATGCAGAATCTATCCTGCGAGCGCCCTAATTCTCCCTTCACAAGTCAAGATGCTGAGCCGTCAGGCAGCGGGGTCCTGCGGGAGAAGTTTCGGCTAGCCGCATGTTTGGACGTGTCGGCGTGTGCCAGACAGCCCGGCGCCGCACCTCCCTTTGCCTGGAGGTCTCCGCGCGCGCGAACTTTGAACCGGGTGGCCAGCGCGGTCGCTGGTTGGACCCCTCGGACGACCGTCGTGTGCTGACTTTGTATTGGGCCGTTTGAGTGACAATGGTTCCTCGGGGATTATAAAAGCAGCGTCGCGCTGCCTGAAAAACAGGATCCGCCGTCCCACCGGGAGAGAGTGTCGCTCCCGACTGGGGTGAGATGTGTCACGCGTTTTCGCCGGACGTCGTCGTGCGAGAACAGTCGCGTTTGTTGTGAGCACTCGGCCCCAGTGCCGACCCGTTCATGTCCTGTATGATAACCTGTATATAATGTATAAAGTCCCTTTTGTTATTCTCATCGACGCCAGGCTCGGAGTCTTCGCTACCAACGCTCTGTCACGAAACGGGTGACGAGCGCTACGGGACCACAAAGCCGTAATCGTGGTGCAGCGGTACAAGTTCGTAACACTGGTGGCACCGGTTGGGTGTCGTAACAGCGCGTAGTAGCTGCATATTTTTTTTCCACGCAGCTTTCCATCGCCTATATTCTCTAGTGCTATCACCGTTCCACAATTCGCTAGGGCTATTATTGATTTTACTCGAATGCATCTCAAATTCACATATTTTTCCATAATCCTCCATTACCGAGCATACACTATCAGCCTTGTGATTCCAACATCCCCCCAAAAAAAGATGTTCCACATCCGCCCACCATAGCTCTGGGTGGCGCTGGCTAACACTCCTAGGGCTGGATCTAGTAAACATAGATTCCCAAGTTAGTGAACGGATTGATAGCCGTCGCCGTAGCACAGTTGGTAGTGCAACGCACGCGTCATGCGGAAGCTGTGGGTTCGGCTCCGACCGGCGACTAGTTATCTTTTCGTCCACTTTCATTTCGCTTTTCCTGTATTATTTTCTACATTTCAATTTCAACCGCAGCTAATTTCCCCGATGCTTTCACTCACTTCATTGTCTGTCGGCTTTATATGGTTAACAAAAATCGAGCCCCTCGGTTTCCCTTCTTCTCTCTTGTGTGTACATACACGTACTATTGTATATATTATCTATATGTATATATATCTTATGATATTATATGCATCAAACTATTCGCAGACGACTGTGTTATCTTCCATAACCTTAATTCTCGAAGGGATCCAATTGCGTTATAAAAAGGAATCTTCAGCGTCGAGCAAGCTGCTCTGAATCCTCGGACATGGTCATAAACTTTGTCAAAACTGTTTACATTTACATCACTAGCAAAATTAATAGGTTTGAGTTTGCATGTGACATCCCGGGAAAGCCCTTGACACATGTTTAGCACACTAAGTATTTAGATGTCGCGATAACTTCTCCTTTAAAATAGTCAAAACATGAAGCTAACGTTTGATCTAACGGCAGACGCTAATGAGGGTTCTAAAACAAATGAGGCAGCTCCACCCGTCAGTTAAGATTAAAGGGATATAAATCAATAGTCAGACCCTCTCTTGAATACGCTAGCATCATCTGGGACCCTCACATAGCAGGCGATGAAAATGAGCTGGTAAAAATCAACGCCTAGTCGACCACTTTGTCTACAACCGTTTCAGGCGCAGAGACTCTGCACCCGAGATGCTCTATTCAGACTCGTTGAAGGATAGACGTAAGTCAGCAACACTTCTTCCGCTCACTTTATTTTGCAAACTTGGGTATAAAACCAGAAGAGCATATAAAAAATGACACGACTAGAGCATCTCGCCACGAGCACAACAAAAGTGTGAAACTTGTTTTTGCACGCACAAGCTGTTACAGATACTCATTCTTCCTTAGAACTATAGGTGACTGAAATTTCCTGCCTCATAATTCAAAGTTGCTTGGTTCAGTAGAAGCAACTTGCCGCAGGTGGGAACCGAACCCACAACCTGTGTGTGCAACAATAGAGATATGGACGGCATCTGAAAGGAAGACGAAGCAGACGCGTACCTTGTTATATGGCCTTTCAATAAGGATTAAAATTTATTATGGTGGCACTGACTGTGCGCTCTGGCTGAAAACCTTGGAGCACTCTCAGTGCAAGCGGTGTTCTCCCCTGCTTGCACTGAGGTGCTATGTTACTTATACTTACTTACTAATTTCGTATACCGTCTGAATAAAAGAGGCTCCCTAGTTTGGTTAGCCAGATCACGAATTGGGCTCACGTGTAAGGGCCGGAGCGTAATTTACACTACCATTGTGTGAACAATTTTGTACACTTGTACCATCCGATTATTTTCTCCGAATGCTATTGTTGTTCTGAAGACCTTAGCGCTGAGTTTGCGGATGCTGAAATTACCGCACTCCATTACCGCAGTAATGGGGTCCGCAAAGAACTATCTCGGTGCAATCAAATGCTCAAATTTGTCGTCCGAAAGATGATTCCAAATAATGAACAAACGACAAAAACATACTACATAAATCAAACATCATACGCCCATAAAACGATTCGGCGCATACAAACATTAATGAAAAAACTCAGTAAGGAGATCGTAAATTTTGATCGAATGAGCAGCATTTGCCACAAAATTTTTAAAGCTGAAACACAATTTTTTGCTAAAGTATGATCGCGATTTTTCCAATGATAAATGCACTAGCTCAGAACCCGCAATTTTTAGTCTTTAAGTATCACTCCGTTTTCCGTATATAAAAAGAACTGCGCACTATTGCTCAAGGAAGAAAAACTACGTCAACATGGTGCACAACGAAGGATCGCACGACATTTGCGGTGACACCGCGGTGACGGTCTGTGACTCGATTGACGGGCAGATACGTAACGGCAAGTCCTGGGGCATGCTAAAGCATCTCCTCAACGAGGGCAGCACCAGCTCCAGTCAGAGACACACGCTCGCCAGAGCCCTGCACGAAGCTACCACATCCTGTTCCGGGGACGAGCTGATTGCCAAGCTCATGGAGGAGTACCTCCCTGTAAAGCACGGAGACGAGGAAGACCAGTTTCCCGACTACCTCGGCCCAGCCCGTCCGAGATTGGACGAAGACTTCACCGTGGGGGAAATTAGACAAGCCATTTTTGCACTCAACGGCAAGTGTGCGCCAGGTGCCGACAGAATCACCAACAGGATGCTGCGGAACCTTGACGACCGTTCGAGATCGGATACCTCACCGAGAAGATCAACGAGACGGGGAAAAACGGCAGCGTCCCAGAGCAATAGAAGACCGCCAACGTCGTCCTGATCCCCAAACCTGGCAAGGCTCCGAACGTGGACAACCTCCGACCCATCTCTCTCACCTCCTGCGTCGGGAAAGTGGCGGAGCACGTCGTCCTCAACAGACTAAACAGATATCTCGAAGAGAGCAACATTTATGCTCACAACATGATTGGCTTCCGTGCCGGCCTCTCGTCGTAGGATGCCATGAAGATGACCAAACATTAAATCACCGACGGCAGTACCAGGGACACCAGGGCACTACTCGGACTCGACCTCGAGAAAGCGTTTGACAACCTTCTCCACGAATACATTCTGGCCTCCGTCGCAGACCTCGAGCTGGTCCCAGACTATATAACTACGTCATTTCGTTCCTGACGGGGAGGAAAGCGATGCTGCGGATCGGCGACTTTGTCTCCGGCGAGGCGCGCCTGGGCCCACGGGGCAAGGCTCGGTCATTTCGCCTGCTCTCTTGAACACCTGCATGGTCGGCCTCTCGAGGAATCTGGCCCAAGTTGAAGGTATCAAATACTCCGTCTACGCCGACGACATCACGAACTGGTGCACCGGCGGTAGCGAAGGGCAAATGGAAAGCGCCATGCAAGAGGCGGTAGACGTCACGAAGCAATACCTGCTACCCACCGGACTCAGATGCTCCCCGACCAAATCTGCGCTTCTGCTTTATGGAAAAGAAAAAGGCGGCAGACCCAAGGGCTGGAAAACAGGTCTCGGAAAGTGACGTTCACCTGTTCACTCGGAGCGGTGACCCGATACCCAGGGTCGACACCATCAGAGTCCTGGGTATGTTTATAGAATCACGCGGCGGCAACGGCACTGCGTTACGCAAGATAATTGCGAAAACCGACAATGCTTTTCGCCTTGTCTGAAGGGTCACGAACAGACATCGTGGCCTCAAGGAGGACAACCTGCTTCGGTTCATCAACGCCCTTGTGCTGTGTCACTTCACCTACACGGTGGCCATGCACAACTGGCTCAGAACCGAGCGGGAAAAGTTTAATGCCCTCATTAGAAAATTCGTCAAGAGAGCCCTTGGGTTGCCCGTCAGAACACATACCGAGGACCTCCTTCGGCTCGGCATACACAACACCATGCAGGAGATAGCCGAGGCTCAGGAACGGGCCCAGCTAACTCGGCTGTCCACCACGCCGGCCGGCAGGCGTATCCTCGAGGAGATCGGACTCGCACCCACCAAGAACTTGACTGAAAAAACCCAAATCCCCAGAGAAATAGGGGAGAAGATCGTGGTCGCCCCTTTGCCCCGCAACGTTCATCCCGTTCACAACGCAGGTCGTCGCAAGGCAAGAGCATTGAATATACTGAAGCAAATAAACAATGACAAGATCGAATCAAGCTTCGTGGGCGCAGCTGCATAACGAGACGGCAAGGCTTTTGCTGTTTCCGTCGTGGACACGCCGGGCAAAGTCATCAACTGTGCTTTCGTCCGGACGACGAACACCGAGGTGGCCGAGCAAGTGGCCATTGCACTCGCCATGCAAGAAGGTCGGAGAGAAAGGGTGTATAGCAATTAGAAAGTGGCCGTAATGGCATTCCAGAAAGGCCGGGCAGCCCGGCAGGTAATTCAATTTCTGAAAGGCGCCAAACACGGCGACACCTCCATACACTCCGTCCTTTGGTTCCCTGCACACGTCGGGGCGATTGAGCGGGTTCCTCTGAACCTCAACGAGCCTGCCCACGAGGCTCGACCGCGCTGCCCCCGTATCGGCCGACTCTCTCCCCGGACACAGAGACGCTCCTATGACGCACAATGAACTTACTAAATTCTTTTACTTAGAGAGAAGGGTTTTCCCGCCACCTCACTTCAAGCTAAGCAGGCCGCAGGCGGTCACACTCAGACTCTTGCAAACGAACTCCTACCCAAATCCGGCGTCCCTTAACAGCATATATCCCGAGATTTATCCGAATTGTTCTTGCGTGTCCTGTGGTGAGGTTGCTACTTTGCCTCATATGCTCTGGGAGTGCGGGTCGCTGGGCCCGAAGTTCACCAAGGAAGAGCGGGACGCGCTCCTGAGAAGTCCGGTCTCTGAGGACCAAATCCTGGCCGTTCAGCGCGCCGGCGATCGGGCCGGCAGACTAGATCTGTCAGTCCCGTCGTGGTATTAGTCGGGTGCGCGTTTTATCGCGTTTTGCTGGACCCAATAAAAGTTTATTCACTCACTCACATTCGCGGTAACATCGCGTGGTGTGAAAGCTTGGGAATAAATTCCTCGGATACACTGTATTATTTAGAAACCCGCTATACTTACCTCACGAAGGCTCGTGGATGGCGGCCCATTGAAGCTGGTGCCACCAATCCGGTGCATCCTTGTCTTTCTTCGCTCCACATCATGCCTGCCAGACGCAAAAAATATTTTTTTCTTTCGCTGAAGCGATTACTGCAATCGTAGCTGCAGCAACTCATGACGAAGAGTAAAAATATCGCCAAGGAAGTGCGCTGCTCTTAACGATGTGCTCACGACGGAAGCCGCCGTCACCATATCAACCACATACTACATACGCTACGCCGCGTATTCATTCATTTGCAACGAAAATGGCACCGGAGAGACTTCCGAAACCGTGCGCTTTTTTCTCTGATGAAAAAACAACAAAATGGAACAACGCGCGCTGTCACGTGAGGGCGGTAGTCCAATCGGAAAGGGGAGACGGGAAGCGGTAAGGTTAAGGGAGAAGGTCTGAGAGCCCGCGCGGCGGCGGAAAAATTCAAAAGATGACGCTACCTTTATATGTATGTATGTATGTATGTATGTATGTATGTATGTATGTATGTATGTATGTATGTATGTATGTATGTATGTATGTATGCATGCATGCGTGCGTGTGTGTGTATGTATGTATGTATGTATGTATGTATGTATGTATGTATGTATGTATGTATGTATGTATGTATGGTTGCAGCGGTGGCGTAGAGGTAGAACACCCGCCTCGCGTGCAAGAGGTCCGTGGTTCGAATCCCGGTGCCGGCAATTTTCCACCGGATTAAAAAAAAAATCCGCGTGTTGATAAAATTGCATAAACAGGCCTGGAGTGTGGCCTGATCCCGGTGACCACAACCGGTAACGCACTCCCTCACCAGAGCAGGGTTGGCCACCCTGGTGCAGTACTTGGCCACAACTTCCTATATGAACAACACCATCAAACCCCGGCCCTCAGTCCCCAGCAGCTGCGAAGCAACTGACCACGGCGGCGGTCAGACCTGCGACGCTGCAGAGGGTGCTAAGAATCACTGGCTCCGGACAGGCCGCCATTGGAATATGAACCTGGCAACGTTTAACGCTAGAACGTTATCTAGTGAGGCGAGTCTAGCAGTGCTATTGGAGGAATTAGAGAGCATTAAATGGGATATAATAGGGCTCAGCGAAGTTAGGAGGCCAAAAGAAGCATATACAGTGCTAAAAAGTGGGCACGTCCTCTGCTACCGGGGCTTAGAAGAGAGAAGGGAACTAGGCGTCGGATTCCTGATTAATAAGACTATAGCTGGTAACATACAGGAATTCTATAGCATTAACGAGAGGGTGGCAGGTCTTGTTGTGAAACTTAATAAGAGGTACAAAATGAAGATTGTACAGGTCTACGCCCCTACATCCAGTCATGATGACCAGGAAGTCGAAAGCTTCTGTGAAGACGTGGAATCGGCGATGGGTAGAGTGAAAACTAAATACACTATACTAATGGGTGACTTTAATGCCAAGGTAGGCAAAAAGCAGGCTGGAGACAAGGCAGTGGGGGAATATGGCATAGGCACTAGGAATATCAGGGGGGAGTTATTGGTAGAGTTTGCGGAACAGAATAATATGAGGATAATGAATACCTTCTTCCGCAAACGGGATAGCCGAAAGTGGACGTGGAGGGGCCCGAACGGCGAGACTAGAAATGAAATAGACTTCATACTCTGCGCTAACCCTGGCATCATAAAAGATGTGGATGTGCTCGGCAAGGTGCGCTGCAGTGACCACAGGATGGTAAGAACTCGAATTAGCCTAGACCTGAGAAGGGAACGGAAGAAACTGGTACATAAGAAGCCGATCAATGAGTTAGCGGTAAGAGGGAAAATAGAGCAATTCCAGATCAAGCTACAGAACAGGTATTCGGCTTTAACTCAGGAAGAGGACCTTAGTGTTGAAGCAATGAACGACAATCTTGTGGACATCATTAAGGAGTGTGCAATGGAAGTCGGTGGTAACTCCGTTAGGCAGGATACCAGTAAACTATCGCAGGAGACGAAAGATCTGATCAAGAAACGCCAATGTATGAAAGCCTCTAACCCTACAGCTAGAATAGAACTGGCAGAACTTTCGAAGTTAATCAACAAGCGTAAGACAGCTGACATAAGGAAGTATAATATGGATAGAATTGAACATGCTCTCAGGAACGGAGGAAGCCTAAAAACAGTGAAGAAGAAACTAGGAATTGGCAAGAATCAGATGTATGCGTTAAGAGACAAAGCCGGCAATATCATTACTAATATGGATGAGATAGTACAAGTGGCTGAGGAGTTCTATAGAGATTTGTACAGTACCAGTGCCACCCACGACGATAATGAAAGAGAAAATAGTCTAGAGGAATTCGAAATCCCACAGGTAACGCCGGAAGAAGTAAAGAAAGCCTTGGGAGACATGCAAAGGGGGAAGGCAGCTGGGGAGGATCAGGTAACAGCAGATTTGTTGAAGGATGGTGGGCAGATTGTTCTAGAGAAACTGGCCACCCTGTATACGCAATGCCTCATAACGTCGAGCGTACCGGAATCTTGGAAAAATGCTAACATAATCCTAATCCATAAGAAAGGAGACGCCAAAGACTTGAAAAATTATAGACCAATCAGCTTACTGTCCGTTGCTTACAAACTATTTACTAAGGTAATCGCAAATAGAATCAGGAACACCTTACACTTCTGTCAAGCAAAGGACCAGGCAGGATTCCGTAAAGGCTACTCAACAATAGATCATATTCACACTATCAATCAGGTGATAGAAAAATGTGCGGAATATAACCAACCCTTATATATAGCTTTCATTGATTACGAGAAAGCATTTGATGCTGTCGAAACCTCAGCAGTCATGGAGGCATTACGGAATCAGGGTGTAGACGAGCCATATGTAAAAATACTGAAAAATATCTATAGCGGCTCCACAGCCACCGTAGTCCTCCATAAAGAAAGCAACAAAATCCCAATAAAGAAAGGCGTCAGGCAGGGAGATACGATATCTCCGATGCTATTCACAGCGTGTTTACAGGAGGTATTCAGAGACCTGGATTGGGAAGAAATGGGGATAAAAGTTAATGGAGAATACCTTAGTAACTTGCGATTCGCTGATGATATTGCCTTGCTTAGTAACTCAGGGGACCAACTGCAATGCATGCTCACTGACCTGGAGAGGCAAAGCAGAAGATTGGGTCTAAAAATTAATCTGCAGAAAACTAAAGTAATGTTTAACAGTCTCGGAAGAGAACAGCAGTTTACAAGAGGCAGCGAGGCACTGGAAGTCGTAAGGGAATACATCTACTTAGGGCAGGTAGTGACTGCGGATCCGGATCATGAGACAGAAATAATCAGAAGAATAAGAATGGGCTGGGGTGCGTTTGGCAGGCATTCTCAGATCATGAACAGCAGGATGCCATTATCCCTCAAGAGAAAAGTGTATAATAGCTGTATCTTACCAGTACTCACCTACGGGGCAGAAACCTGGAGGCTTACGAAAAGGGTTCTACTCAAATTGAGGACGACGCAACGAGCTATGGAAAGAAGAATGATAGGTGTAACGTTAAGGGATAAGAAACGAGCAGATTGGGTGAGGGAACAAACGCGAGTTAATGACATCTTAGTTGAAATCAAGAAAAAGAAATGGGCATGGGCAGGACATGTAATGAGGAGGGAAGATAACCGATGGTCATTAAGGGTTACGGACTGGATTCCAAGGGAAGGGAAGCGTAGCAGGGGACGGCAGAAAGTTAGGTGGGCGGATGAGATTAAGAAGTTTGCAGGGACGGCATGGCCACAATTAGTACATGACCGGGGTTGTTGGAGAAATATGGGAGAGTCCTTTGCCCTGCAGTGGGCGTAACCAGGCTGATGATGATGATGATGATGATGTATGTATGTATGTATGTATGTATGTATGTATGTATGTGTGTATGTATGTATGTATGTATGTATGTATGTATGTATGTATGTATGTATGTATGTATGTATGTATGTATGTATGTATGTATGCATGTGTATAGCTGGTCAGGCCCCCGTGCCCCCTCCCCCCTTTCAGAAAAATGAGCTTTCCTAACGTCCCCCCTCCCCCCCTTCGGAAAATGAAAAATCACGCCTATGTCTAAAAGTGGCGTCATCTTTTGAATTTTTCCGCAGCCGCGCGGGATCTCCGACCTTCTCCCTCACCCTTACCGCTTCCCGTTTCCCCTTTCCGATTGGACTGCCGCCCTCACATCAGGCCCGACTGGTCAGTTGGTCAGGCCCACGGGGGCCTGACCAGCTTTTCTGACATCGTGCGTGTGAGTGCGTGCGTGCGTGTGTGTGTGTGTGTGTGTGTGTGTGTGCGTGCGTGCGTGCGTGCGTGCGTGTGTGCGTGCGTGTGTGCGTGCGTGTGTGTGTGTGTGTGTGTGTGTGTGTGTGTGTGTGTGTGTGTGTGTGTGTGTGTGTGTGTGTGTGTGTGTATAAAACCAACCGCAAAAGAATTGAACATGCTCTCAGAAACGGAGGAAGCCTAAAAGCAGTGAAGAAGAAACTAGGAATAGGCAGGGATCATATGTATGCGTTAAGAGACAAAGCCGACAATATCATTACTAATATGGATGAGAAATTTCAAGTGGCTGAGGAGTTCTGTAGAGATTTATACAGTACCAGTGGCACCCACGACGATAACGGAAGAGAGAATAGTCTAGAGGAATTTGAAATCCCACAAGTAACGCCGGAAGAAGTAAAGAAAGCCTTGGGAGCTATGCAAAGGGGGAAGGCAGCTGGGGAGGATCAGGTAACAGCAGATTTGTTGAAGGATGGTGGGCAGATTGTTCTAGAAAAACTGGCCACCCTGTACACGCAATGCCTCATGACTTCGAGCGTACCGTAACCTTGGAAGAACACTAACATAATCCTAATCCATAAGAAAGGGGACGCCAAAGACTTGAAATATTATAGACCGATCAGCTTACTGTCCGTTGCATACAAAGTATTTACTACACTAATTGCAGATAGAATCAGGAAGACCTTAGACTTCCGTCAACCAAAGGACCAGGCAGGATTCCGTAAAGGCTACTCAACAAGACACCATATTCACACTATCAATCAGGTGATAGAGAAATGTGCGGAATATAACCAACCCCTATAGCTTTCATTGATTACGAGAAAGCGTCTGATTCAGTCGAAACCTCAGCAGTCATGGAGGCCTTACAGAATCAGGGTGTTGACGAGCCATATGTAAAAATATTGAAAGATATCTATAGCAGCTCCACAGCCACCGTAGTCTTCCATAAAGAAAGCAACAAAATCCCAATAAAGAAAGGCGTCAGGCAGGGAGATACGATCTCTCCAATGCTATTCACAGCGTGTTTACAAGAGGTATTCAGAGACCTGGATTGGGAAGAATTGGGAATAAGAGTTAATGGAGAATACCTTAGTAACTTGCGATTCGCTGATGATATTGCCTTGCTTAGTAACTCAGGGGACCAACTGCAATGCATGCTCACTGACCTGGAGAGACAAAGCCGAAGGGTGGGTCTAAAAATTAATCGGCAGAAAACTAAAGTAATGTTTAACAGTCTCGGAAGAGAACCTCAGTTTACGATAGGTAGCGAGGCACTGGAAGTGGTAAGGGAATACATCTACTTAGGACAGATAGTGACAGCGGATCCGCATCATGAGACTGAAATAACCAGAAGAATAAGAATGGGCTGGGGTGCATTTGGCAGGGATTCTCAGATCATGAACAGCAGGTTGCCATTATCCCTCAAGAGAAAAGTGTATAAAAGCTGTGTCTTACCAGTACTCACGTACGGGGCAGAAACCTGGAGGCTTACGAAAAGGGTTCTACTTAAGTTGAGGACGACGCAACGAGCTATGGAAAGAAGAATGATAGGTGTAATGTTAAGGGATAAGAAAAGAGCAGATTGGGTGAGGGAACAAACGCGAGTTAATGACATCTTAGTTGAAATCAAGAAAAAGAAATGGGCATGGGCAGGACATGTAATGAGGAGGGAAGTTAACCGATGGTCATTAAAGGTTACGGACTGGATTCCAAGGGAAGGGAAGCGTAGCAGGGGGCGGCAGAAAGTTAGATGGGCGGATGAGGTTAAGAAGTTTGCAGGGACAACATGGCCACAATTAGCACATGACCGGGGTAGTTGGAGAAGTATGGGAGAGGCCTTTGCCCTGCAGTGGGCGTAGCCAGGATGATGATGATGATGATGATGATGATGCATTGAGGGGTTTTTTGCCGAGTACCCCTTCAGCGCCATCTATAAGGACTGCTCCTACCCCAAGAATTCCGGCGACAACGCTGTGCACTACGGCGAAAAGAACATGGGCACTTTTCCGGGCATACCGGGCCAACATAGATGTCGCAACTACTCAGTCCACAGAACGTTCGAGCAGGAGGCACCGCGTGTCTACAAGTAGCGATAAGTAAGCCGACACCGTCTACATCCGAGTCTCCACTGCTGCAAAACCTTCCTTCATCGGGGTATGCATATATGCCGACTGGAGCGCAACAGGAAGCATCAACCATCTAAGCTCGGCTGTACGTCACCGAACTGTCCCACATTTCTCGGAGGTTGTAATGAGTTTACAGGTGAACCATTGCACTAATTGCAGCTTCTCGTATTTTCGCTTATCATCGTCTCCCTGCTCACTTTCATGTTGCTTATTGCACGCGCTCTCCTGGAGGGACGGGGAATGCCTAACGGTGAGCAGATGGACGCTGTCTGAAAGGAAGAGGAAGACGAAAAATAAAGCTTGTGTTCGAGCGACCACGTTTGTTTACGCCCACTACCTCCTGCTTGAATCACATATTATATCGGTTGTTTCAGCGAACACTTTCAAAATTATTTAAGGCTGTCTGAGGCAGATAGCGCAATTCTAATTCATGAGTTGGTCTACTCGAAGAAGCGGACATTACTTGCACAAAAAGAATGAAATGCATAATGGACTAATTAACAAAATTTGGCTAATTATGTTTTAACGAATTACATTATGGCCCATATTGCGATTTACAAACTCTAGCCATGGAGTTCGCAAGGCGGATCCACTTGGAACGAATTCTCAGGATGACACCAATTTCGAGATATTAATTCCCGAACTTTGCAGAAAAATGCATTGGCCTTCCAGTTACTTGCTTAATACTTCGTTTATGCATTCAAGCACACAAGTAACTTGAACGCCAATGCATTTTTCTGCAAAGTTCGGGAATTAATATCTCGAAATTGGTGTCATCCTGAGAATTCGTTTCAAGTGGATCCGCCTTGCGAACTCCACGGCTACAACTTGTAAATTGTAATATGGGTCATAAGTTAATTAGTTGAACGCTTAATTAATGAATTTTTGCTAATTAGTCTATTATGCATCTCAATATTTTGTGCAAGTAATGTCCGCCACTTCGAGTAGACCACCCCGGGAACTATAAAATTGTGCTATCTGCCACAGGCGACCTTTAAGAATTTGTAAAGTTCGACGAAACACCGTGTATATAATAGGTACAATAATACATTTCAAAAACAAAAACATTGATATAAACTTTATTGTATACTGGGAATTTTCCCTCCGTAACGTACCTCGTTCACATAGTTCTTAACTGTGCAATAATTTGCGGTTTTTACTGCCTACAAATTGTTTGCACCTGAACTCGGCCATAACACGTAGCAAAAGTACTGCTGTAGGCGTGCATGATGCTCAGCTAAACGTGTATATTTTCCGCACATCACTTCATGTTTTGTGTGATGAGATATGTACCCGTCGTGGCTGCTTCGTGGCTCTGGCGCTGCGCTGCTAAGCACGAAGTCACGGCGTCAAATGCGGGCTGCGGCGGCCGAATTTTCGCGGGGGAGAAATGCAAGAACGCCCGGGCCGACTGGGCGCACGTTAAGGACGCCCGGCAGATCGAAATTAATCCGGACTCCCCCATTACGGCAGACCTCGTAATCAGATCGTGCTTTTGGCACGTAAAACCATAGAATATAATTTGTTTTTAGATATTTGCGACAGACGACGCGCTAGCCCCTTTTCCAGCTTGCGGCAGTTGTAGGCGCTGATTTTGCATATTTATGGACGAAGTCGACAATTCAGATCAGTTAAGGCTGGGACGATTGTCAGCGTCTCACTGCGCTTAGGTGTTACATTTGGTAGAGTTTTATTCTTAGTGAGTATAAGTAGTAAGAGCATGGTACTCACCGCTGTTTACTCGTGTCTTTTCCCCCTCCCACATCACAGAACAAAACTGACGGTGAAGCTGAGGAACCGGACTTACATGAAGATTTCAAAAAATGTGAAACGCAGCTTCGGAGTTAAACACGACGCATTCATGTTTGAATAAATGTCCTTCTTTCTTCTGACAGCGTCTGTGTTGGCTGAAGCTGGAAAATACCTTTTTTTTTTTAACAGTGCCCTAAACGAATGTTTGCATTGACGAAGTTTCGCTTAATATCGCTCTGTTTGTAAAATTTGTTAAAAGCTTGTGGCCTTTTGAACTGGAGGTCAAATGGCCACAGCATCTTTCGCTGTTTGTTCTAATTGTAGTTCAGGGCGTTAGCCTACTGAACCTGTAATTTTCTGCTGTAAATAACAGCCGTGCCCACCCCCTCCCCTCCCCGTCTTTTTTTAAATTGAACAAGTTTTTTTTTTAATCGCCAATGACGCTCTCACACTTTTGCAGTGAATTAGTAATTGGAGCAAAAAAATTCGCAAATAATATTTTTTAATTGCTCACCTTATAGGGCATTCCATAGTGCAGATTGGAAACGCGCGCTTAGTTTTTTCTATTGGCATTCTACTTCACGATATTCGTCGCCGAAATTATGTCAGCTTCACTTCATAAAACTACGCGTTGCGCGCATTCTCGTGAGGTCCATTCATTGCGCTATGCCGCACTGTGGCACAGCGCTCGCCCGCCATTTTCATTTCAGTTCAGGGTATTTTCTCCAAGTATCTTATAGGTGGACTTGAGGACCGCGTTCGAGGACAGTGCCCCGAGGCAACTCAGCTAACTGGCTGTCTGGAGACGTTCGGACAGCGACGACGAGACGCAAGTTAGTGAAGCCATTCGCCACCTTCTGTTTTCCCGAAATATAATTAGTGCATGGTTAATCATTTTTTGTTTTTCCACGCGACATCTTGGCGGAGGTATGGAGTACCCTGCCGCCGCCCGCTTTATCAGGCGCGGAACTTCACAGCGGTCGCCACCTTGCTTCTCTCATGATGGCACAAGAAGATGTCAGAATCCCCGGCGCAGCAGCCCGCGCCTGCCGTCATCTTGTCGCAACCGCGGAACCCGGGAACTTAATTTATCCGGAACTGGTGGTATGGAAGGGGAGGAATGAATTGCATGCCATGCACAGGTGCGGCCACTGCTAGTGGGAGTCGTGGCATCGTTCCGCGGACAGCCCCACCGCCGGCGCCTCATGAGCTCTTGCGGCGCAGGTGCAATCAAAGCGATTGGCGAAAAGCCCGGCGAGTCGTCTGCTATATGGTGAGTCGTCTGCCACGGCTTCGCGAGGCGCCGGTGGTGGCACTCAGCGGAGCGATGCCACGACCTCCCGTGTACCCGCTAGCAGTTGCCGCGCCGATACTAACGCGTAAGCATCACAAAAGGTGGGGCGCGACACTCATGCTTGCCATTGCAATATTCCCTCTCCGATAGACGCCTCGCGTCCGGTTTCATAATCGCGAAGATCACTTAAACAGCTGGGAGACTTGCAACAAAAGACTCGTTGACCTGTTCGGGAAGTCCGTTGGGCGTCAGATAGTGGCGAAGTGGGAACTTGTATCTCCCGTTCGGACATCGACGGAGCCCTACACAGCATATACTACACAGGACGCGCTGACTTGTTTCAGGAAAGTTTGCGATAAGCTGGTGGAAATTAGAAGGCCCGGCATGGGCACTGCGGACGACGCTTTCGATATCCTGGTTTACCTCAACTGCACCACCATTGACGCCACTTTCAACGAATGTCGGCGTTTCGAACAAGTCAAGAGCCGTCAAATACGATGGCGAATCAAACAGTATTCGCCCCTATTTTTTATTAGCCAAAGTAAGGTACATACACGTAATTACAAATATACGTGCTATTCTACGTACCTTACACTATTTTCCCACATAGTCCCCACACCGGTTCAGACATTTGTCCCATCGCAGCACTAAATTGGAGATGCTCCTGTCGTCAGTCAGCGACGCACGCAGCCTCCACGAACGCTCATTGTCATGCAAAGTCTTCAAGGCTTTTTGCGAGCTCAAAACGCCACCACCTCACGCTTCTGAAAGTGATACACCTTTCTCCATACTTGGGCAGCATTTCCCTGTGGATTTCGTTGGTCGTTCATCCCTTGCTCCATAGAAAATGAATCACACTTCGTTTCTCGTACGCCGTGGACGTACAGTGTACTAGAATGTTGGGTGTGGATACCTTCATGCCGGTCAAGCCGGTCGGGCAGGCCCACCTTCTGCGCCCTATTCTAACACACTGTAGTGGACGTGTGAAGCACAACCGCCATCTTCAACTGACAGCAGCGCCGTGCCGCGGAGCTACCGGCAGGTAAGACCGGGCGGGTCTAAGAAAGGTCCACCGCTTGGAATGAATATGTTGACTTCGCATTTACAGCCATAATTTGGCCGGAAAAAAAATAAGGACAAAGGCTGTCTAATTCATCCTCGTATGACAGTGCTCGTCCACAATTGAGATTGTCGACTGTACCATGCAGTGATCCGCAAAAGATAACCGACGAATTAAATATTTAATGTAGTGGCACACCAGCAAAGAGCAGAATTAAAATACAAGGAGCAAAGAAACGCCGCACAAGTAAGTATATAGACCGCACAATTTCTTACATACACATGCAAGATGGTCGAAAGCAGGATAAATGACTAGAAATTCAAACGCAGCTGAATGACGAAGCTAATAGCGTGTGCGCCTTGACTGAAACGCATCTACGCGATTTGGAACAGGTGCCTGTGATTGATAATTTTGCAAAGTAAGGGTGCTATACATTATGACTGAGTCAATGAGAGGTAGCGACGTTCTCATTATGCGTATACGTCAAGCAAAGGGTAAAATAGACATATAAGGAGCATTTAGGGATAAGTGGCACATGCATGGGAAGTAAAAAAGACGTGGTTGGGAGTACCTTACTTGTGAACAGGTACAGCAGGACAGGATAGCAGAGATCAAAATAAAGAATTGAATTATGGTGTCTTACGTGCCAAAACCACGATTTGATTGTGAAGCACGCCGTAATTCCGCGTTTATTTTGACCACCTGGGGTTCATTAACGTGCACCGAAAGTATGGTACACGGACGTTTTTTGTATTTTGCCTCCATCGAAATGCGGTTGCCGCGACCGGGATTTGATCCCGCAACCTTGTGATTAGCAGCGCAATACTATAGCCGCTAAGCTACCGCAGCGGATTGATTGACTGGCTGTATTAGAGGCGATATTAATGAGTTCAAGCAATCGGGCAGGGTGATATTAGTAGGAGACATGAATGGTGCGCATGGAGAGCACCCACTGAGCAATCTTCTCAGGCTGATCAATGCCTTCGTACTCTGCCACCTCACGTACACGATTTCTATGCACAACTGGCTCAGAGCGGAGCGAGACAAGCTCAACGTTCTTATCCGCAAAATAGTCAAGAGGGCTCTCGGGCTACCCATCAGGACCCATACCGAGGATCTCTTGAAGCTGGGCGTACATAACACCGCCGAGGAGATTGCCGAAGCCCAAGAACGCACGCAACTCAGTCGCCTGGCCACCACAGCGGCAGGTAAACGCATCCTCGAAGAGCTGGGTTACCACCCTGCGGAATTCTCGATCCATGGTCAGTACCCCGATCACTAGGTGCATTCGAGACAAGTTCGTAGTGGCCCCTGTGCCCCGAAACGTCCATCCCGTCCACAACGAGGGCAGACGCAAGACCAGAGCAGCAGCCATCCTCAAACAGATCAAGCGACACGACATTAGCGCAAGCTTCGTCGACGCTGCGGAGTACAGTGACGGGAAGACTTTTGCCGTCGTTGTGGTCGACTCGAGCGGAAACATTTCCAATAGCGCCTCGATTCGCACTTCAGACCCCGGAGTCGCCGAGCAAGTCGCCATCGCCCTCGCCCTGCTAGACGGTCGTGGGTCCTAAATCTATAGTGATTCCAAAACGGCAGTTAGGGCTTTTCAAAAGGGTTGCATCGCCAAGGAAGCTGTTCGTCTTCTTAGGCGCTCGAGTCCACATGCCCTCACAAACCATTCAATTCACTGGTTTCCCGCTCACGTAGGATCGGTCGAGGGTGCTCCCCCCAACCTCAATGAGTCTGCCCACGAGGCTGCGCGTGACCTCACCGACCGCGCTTCCTCTATAAGGAGCACTGACTCCCCTTCTCTCTACGGTCACAGGGACGCTCCCGCTACTCACAACGAGATTATTAAATAGTTCTACATGTCCAGAAGGGTCTTTCCACCCCCTCACCCCAAGTTGAATAGGGCGCAAGCCGTTTCGCTTAGGCTCCTACAGACCAGCACATATCCGTGTCTGTCCGCTCTCCACGAGGCTTACCCCGACGTGTATCGCGACGACGCCTGCCCATCCTGCGGCCAGACCTCCACTCTACCTCACATGCTCTGGGAGTGCGGGTCGACATACCCCAAGTTCATCAAGGAGGAGTGGGACTCGCTTTTGCGTAGCCCCGCTCTAGAAAAGCAAATCCTGGCCGTCCGGCGTGCCCGCGACCGGGCTAGACCTGCCGGTCCCGACGTGGGACTAGCCGGGTGCGCGACGAGTTCGCGTCCTCGCCGGACCTACAATAAAGTTTATTCACTCACTCACTCACTCAAATGGGCACAAGTGTGTACCCCCACCTCGGGTTCGGCTTTCTTCAGAGGGTGATATACGCTTGGGAAAGGAGCCTGCACCCTAGTCAAGACCCTCGTATCAATATATATATATATATCATCATCAGCCTGGTTATGCCCACTGCAGGGCAAAGGCCTCTCCCATATTTCTCCAACTACCCCGGTCATGGGCTAATTGTGGCCATGTTGTCCCTGCAAACTTCTTAATTCCATCCGCCCACCCAACTTTCTGCCGCCCTCTGCTACGCTTTCCTTCCTTTGGAATCCATTCCGTAACTCTTAATGACCATCGGTTATCTTCCCTCCTCATTACGTGTGCTGCCCATGTCCATTTCTTTTGCTTGATTTCAACTAAGATATCATTAACTCGCGTTTGTTCCCTCACCCAATCTGCTCTTTTCTTATCCCTTAACGTTACACCTATCATTCTTCTTTCCATAGCTCGCTGCGTCGTCCTCAATTTGAGTAGAACCCTTTTCGTAAGCCTCCAGGTTTCTGCCCCGTAGGTGAGTACTGGTAAGACACAGCTATCATACACTTTTCTCTTGAGGGATAATGGCAACCGTCTGTTCATGATCTGAGAATGCCTGCCAAACGCACCCCATCCCATTCTTATTCTTCTGATTATTTCAGTCTCATGATCCGGATCCGCAGTCACTACCTGTCCTAAGTAGATGTATTCCCTTACCACTTCCAATGCCTCACTACCTATTGAAAACTGCTGTTCCCTTCCGAGACTGTTAAACATTACTTTAGTTTTCTGCAGATTAATTTTTTAGACCCACCCTTCGGCTTTGCCTCTCTAGGTCAGTGAGCATGCATTGCAGTTGGTCCCCTGAGTTACTAAGCAAGGCAATATCATCAGCGAATCGCAAGTTACTAAGGTATTCTCCATTAACTCTTATCCCCAATTCTTCCCAATCCAGGTCTCTGAATACCTCCTGTAAACACGCTGTGAATAGCATCGGAGATATCGTATCTCCCTGCCTGACGCCTTTCTTTATTGGGATTTTGTTGCTTTCTTTATGGAGGACTACGGTGGCTGTGGAGCCGCTATAGATGTATTTCAGTATTTTTACATAGGGCTCGTCTACACCCTGATTCCGCAATGCCTCCATGACTGCTGAGGTTTCGACTGAATCAAACGCTTTCTCGTAATCAATGAAAGCTATATATAAAGGTTGGTTATATTCCGCACATTTTTCTATCACCTGATTGATAGTGTGAATATGGTCTATTGTTGAGTAGCCTTTACGGAATCCTGCCTGGTCCTTTGGTTGATGGAAGTCTAAGGTGTTCCTGATTCTATTTGCAATTACCTTAGTAAATACTTTGTAGGCAACGGACAGTAAACTGATCGGTCTATAATTTTTCAGATGTTTGGCGTCCCCTTTCTTATGGATTAGGATTATGTTAGCGTTTTTCCAAGATTCCTGTACGATCGAAGTCATGAGGCATTTCGTATACAGGGTAGCCAGTTTCTCTAGAACTATCTGCCCACCATCCTTCAACAAATCTGCTGTTACCTGATCCTCCCCAGCTGCCTTCCCCCTTTGCATAGCTCCCAAGGCTTTGTTTACTTCTTCCGGTGTTACCTGTGGGATTTCAAATTTCTCTAGACTATTCTCTCTTTCATTATCGTCGTGGGTGCCACTGGTACTGTATAAATCTCTATAGAAATCCTCAGCCACTAGAACTATCTCATCCATATTAGTAATGATATTGCCTGCTTTGTCGCTTAACGCATACATTTGATTCTTGCCAATTCCTAGTTTCTTCTTCACTGCTTTTAGGCTTCCTCCGTTCCTGAGAGCATGTTCAATTCTATCCATATTATACTTCCTTATGTCAGCTGTCTTACGCTTGTTGATTAACTTCGAAAGTTCTGCCAGTCCTATTCTAGCTGTAGGGTTAGAGGCTTTCATACATTCGCGTTTCTTGATCAGATCTTTCGTCTCGTGCGATAGCTTACTGGTATCCTGTCTAACCGAGTTACCACCGACTTCTATGGCACACTCCTTAATGATGCCCACAAGATTGTCGTTCATTGCTTCAACACTAAGGTCCTCTTCCTGAGTCAAAGCCGAATACCTGTTCTGTAGCTTGATCTGGAACTCCTCTATTTTCCCTCTTACCGCTAACTCATTGATCGGCTTCTTACGTACCAGTTTCTTCCGTTCCCTCCTCATGTCTAGGCTAATTCGAGTTCTTACCATCATATGGTCACTGCAGCGCACCTTGCTGAGCACGTCCACATCTTGGATGATGCCTGGGTCAGCGCAGAGTATGAAGTCTATTTCATTTCTAGTCTCGTTCGGGCTCCTCCACGTCCACTTTCGGCTATCTCGCTTGTGGAAGAAGGTATTCATTATCCGCACATTATTCTGTTCCGCAAACTCTACTAATAACTCTCCCCTGCTATTCCTAGTGCCTATGCCATATTCCCCCACTGCCTTGTCTCCAGCCTGCTTCTTGCCTACCTTGGCATTGAAGTCGCCCATCAGTATACTGTATTTTGTTTTGACTTTACCCATCGCCGATTCCACGTCTTCATAAAAGCTTTCGACTTCTTGGTAATCATGACTGGATGTAGGAGCATAGACCTGTACAACCTTCATTTTGTACCTCTTATTAAGTTTTACCACAAGACCTACCACCCTCTCGTTAATGCTATAGAATTCCTGTATGTTACCAGCTATGTTCTTATTAATCAGGAACCCGACTCCTAGTTCTCGTCTCTCCGCTAAGCCCCGGTAGCACAGGACGTGCCCACTTTTTAGCACTGTATATGCTTCTTTTGGCCTCCTAACTTCACTGAGCCCTATTATATCCCATTTACTGCCCTCTAATTCCTCCAATAGCACTGCCAGACTCGCCTCACTAGATAACGTTCTAGCGTTAAACGTTGCCAGGTTCATATTCCAATGGCGGCCTGTCCGGAGCCAGGGATTCTTAGCACCCTCTGCAGCGTCGCAGGTCTGACCGCCGCCGTGGTCAGTTGCTTCGCAGCTGCTGGGGACTCCAGCAGGCCTCCAGACACTCCAGGCCTGTTTATGCAATTTTATCAACACGCGGATTTTTTTGTTTTAATCCGGTGGAAAATTGCGCGGCACCGGGATTCGAACCACGGACCTCTTGCACGCAAGGCGGGTGTTACCTCTACGCCACCGCTGAACATTTATATATATATATATATATATATATATATATATATATATATATATATATATATATATATATATATATATATATATATATATCGAAGCTGTCGAAATTAAATACTTGTTCTGTTTACCTTGTAGCACCACTAAAGTTCTTTACGTTTGATAGGTAGCCTGAGGAATCCCTCTTTGCCTACTATATATATATTGTGGGGATGCGCGACTCTCGCGCGTCTCCTGTAATCCCGCTTTGCCGCGTGGCCTGCGTGACGTCCGCGCGGTCGATGTGTTTGAAGCGCAGTCCGAGAGATGGCGCTAGTGTGCGCTGCTGCGGGGTTACTTGGGTGCGGGAGAGACAAGGCGCTCTCTCTTGGGTTCGAGACAGGAAGCGGGACGGACGTGCCGCACGTGCAGCAACCCTCTTCCCCGGCGGGTCGCCGAACAGCGCGGACATTCCGCGCGCGCGGCGACCGATGCATCTGCGAGACCGCCTCGCGTGGCCGCCTTCGAACGCGCCACGATTCGCGTGACTATACACGCGAACGACCAGGCGTTGGGATCCAGCATGGAGCGAACATATTCGCTCGCGAGGACGCGGTGAGTCGGACTTCTAGATTTGTCGCGCGCCCATCGGCATGTTTTGTGGATAGCAACTCGGCTAGCAGGCATTGATGTATGAAAGGTGCAATAAATGCCCTTGTGATTGTTTGCACTACTGTATTGTCGTTCCTTTGTCCCAAGAGTACAGTGTGAGAATCCGAAATCAGACCCCACAATATATATATATATATATATATATTGGGCGAGATAACGACGGAAGGCAGAAACCAACAGCGGCAGAAGAATGAAAAGCACATAGTAGAGACCACAACAAGCATGGAGAATAAAATTGAGGTCGTTTCCTACAGCATTCTGGGATTCCAATGAACTGGTGGACGTCAAGCAGCAGAAGATAATACAAGCACGGCTAAAGAATTATTGGAGTGGGAAGGGAAAACCGCGTAAGCGGTGGGGAACAAGGAAATAAAACAAGTCATAGAAGAGCGTAAGCAAGCCTTTATGGATCCTACAGAAGCTAAAAAGTTGTTTATTATTATGCTTCACAGCCAATTCGGGGCTCCGACACTCGATGCGTTCTATTCGCATTGGATATCAGACACACTGTCGCACGCAAAGAAAGCTTCGCTTGAATACTGTTCTTTTTACACTGTGCCACTGACCGTGCTAATCTATAAGCACACTATATAGCCCTTTTCTCCGTGCGAGAAGGGCGCGCGCGAGCCTTTCCGTGTCTCTGGCTTGTGCGCTGATTGAATGTGTTCCCGTCTCGTGCTGCGGAACAATTTGGAATTGTTTTAAGCTCGCTCTCCGCGAAATTTACGTGACTTCAGTTCATACAAGGTCGTTGAAGAACCATGTGTGTGGCAATTCGATGCAGCGTAAACTACATTTTGCGGTTCTCTTAGCTGCGCAAACATGCGGAGGGCATCATCAGCTGCGGTGTGTGTGCGTGTTGTGAACTATTTGGCTGTATCGATTTTTACTCAACGAGGAGCAGCGGCGTCTCTGAGTTGCCCCAGTTTATTGGAAAACCTCAATATCTGATCACTTGACGTAAGAACTAAAACACAAGAGTGCCCGTCTACGGCCAACCTAATGCAACCCCGAAACATCTATGCCCCAATCGTTATAAAATATCTGCGTCAGCCCCCGGCATCTGGTCCACGCATTTCAAGTCTAGCAGACCTGAAAAACCATGTTTTGTCTACGTTAGCCTCCTATATGATGCCAATGGCATTGCTCAACACAGCGATCACTACGCTTGGTAAATCAGCATGATACATATACGTTTTGTGCTTCGGCATTGCCTTTTGGACCTGTAAAGCAGTCATATCCGAAGAGGACCACATAATAAAAATCCGACGGCTATTTGTGAGGACTCAATTTTCGTAAAGCTTACACTCATCACCGACCCATATAGGTCCACGCGTATCGGTAACAGTGTAAACCGGAATACCACGCCCGACTTATGCTTCGTCAAAAGTGCCAATGGGGCTCTTTGGGATAACACCGAAACTAGTCTTGGGAGCGATCACTATCTCATTCTCATCACTACCCCTTCCAAAGGGCACAAAAGAAAAACGCAGCTAACTACACTTACCAAATGGGATGTATTCCGATATGTAAGAAATCACATACAGTTCGAACTACAGAACCTCCTCAGGAGGGTGTCGAACCGATAGCACGGGGTGAAGGAGAAAGATGCTTGCCAACTAATCCAGGCTTTCTTCATGAGCAGAGTGGTGTATGTCTGTCCTTACTTACACTTCAGGAAGAGGGACTTGGAACGGATTAACGGTCTAATCCGAACATATACAAACGGGCTCTTGGGCTACCAAAATGGACTAATACGAATACACTCTTAAGTCGAGGGATACATAACAGTGAGGAGGGAATCGTAGAGGAATACCGCGCCTAGAGGTATCGCCCAGCCTTAGACATCCCGCAACGACACCGGATACCTAACACTATCCGGACCAAGATCATTGTCCCCCTGCTTCCGAAAAACATGAGCACTATAAAAAACAGCGTCAGACGCAAAGCGGCGCACTGGCAACGCTACAAAAACCAACCCGCCATATACGTGGATGCTGCTCGCATCAGTGACGGTCGACACACTACAGCCGTCACTATAATGGCGATGGACACACCATTAGCTGTGCGACAGTAACCACATCCTCCATTGCGGAGGCGAAAGAGGCCGCCGTCGCCATCGGCGCCTCCGTCCCGGGCACCAAGATTATTATATCCGACTCAAAAACAGCCATCCGTAACTACACCTCGGGTTTCATTTCACCTCGACAGTTCAGAGTCATCAACGAAGAACTCAATGAATTGAAGTTGGTGTGGGTACCCGCTCGTGCCGGCAACCCTCTGGCCGCCCGAGCAGGAAGTAACCATGCAGAAGGTGGGCCTGCCCGACCGGCTTGACCGGCATGAAGGTATTGTTATGATTGGGGGCTCAACCCCACCGCTCGTAACCAGTTGTCAAGATTGGAGTCGGGCATGAATTAGATGGTAGCTGGCCCATGCCGTCGTCCAACTTATCCACGCTGAGGACGTTGTTGAAGGGAAGGACTGCTACTCATCGAGAACGAGGAATATGAGTTTATTTACAGTATCTACATTAGGACGTTGCAGTTCATCAGTCTAGCATGACTGCGAGAGAAAAGTGCACTGAGCAGCCGCACAACAGCGGTTTATAAACACTTGGTCCTCCCTCGATCCCAAGGTGAGGGAAACGTTCGACCAAGCACCGTAGACGAGCTGACCAGCCACCGTAGGCGAGCCGACCAGGCACCGTAGGCGAGACGACCAGGCACCGTAGGCGGGAAGGCTTACACACACACATTTCCTCACAGGTTCATGGTCCCTAACCGAGGTCAGGTGGTCTTCGCAGAACTCGGGGCTTACGTGAATAAAGGCGCATTTTATTCCCCGAGCTGACCCCCGCAGCGCGCCCGCCGGTTGCCCATTGTCTTGCGTCTTGAACGGCGCGTGGGAAGGGACCTCGAACTGCGTTCCCTCGGGGACTCCCTCGTTCACAGCAGACCAGGTTGGCGGTGGCGGGTTCAGGCACAAAGCCTGCTTCGTCGCACTTATCTTGGCTCCAGCAACGAAGAGTCGAGGACGCGCGTATTGTTCTCCACACACAGTCGACTTAGTGACGCCGTGGCTAGAGGTTTGCGGTGGCGTTCCAGGAAAAGTTGACGCACGCTGTCGCAACTGACTGGCAAAACTTGCACGTCAGCGGGCCGTTCTTAACAGTATCCACACCTTTAACGAGATGACCATTGATCACCGTGAATCGAGGTGAATATATCCATCCCCGCACGAGACAGTGACAAGAATACAGGCCACTAACCTCAGGAGAGTACAGACTAGGTCAGTACTTAGTCCAAAAAGACTAGCTGCAATGACCGGTGGTCAATATCCACCGAACTGCAAACATTGTAATTGCCCTCTGGCATATACCAAGATCACATCTTATAAGGATGCCCAAAGAACCCTCCCCCGAGAGAACTCTTTAGGCGAGCGCCTTCACCACAAGAGTGGGAGAAAGACAAAAGCCGACAACCATTAAACTGCAGCTCCGGCGATTTTTCATGTGAGCGGATGTCGATGAAATTCGCTGGGTACGTTCCTTTGAACAACTCTGTCATGTCCTATCAAAAGCAGGTTTGAGAGTGGCACAGATCTTGTACAAATGAATTCAATTAATTGCCTCTTCCTCAGTTACAGGTGTTGCGGCTAGGGTCGCGTTCAGGGCATGGAATCTACCAAGTCCATCTACTGCTACGTCGTTGTAGAAAATGAAAGAAAATGGGTTTATTTAGCTTAGTTACACGGCTCCAGTTACGGAAGCCCACTCCATGCAGGAGCAAGTTAAACGTCTCAGTTTACATCAGGACCCTCTGTCTTCACTCTCGAAAAGTCTCTACTTTTAATCCCGTCGTTTTCCTTAGGCGAGTCGACTATGGAATCTGAAGACTATCCAGCAGCAAATCACACTCCTCGACTTCGCGACCATACCAATCCCATGCTCGCAATAACCCGCTGCAACTCTGCCTCCGAGGAGACTGGTTTGGAATCTGTGGCAAGAAAGCAACCCGCGACACGCAGTTCGTCGTCGTTGTCCCCCTCCTTTTCATCCTTTGCTCAGGCTTCCAGGTAATGGTGGGGTGGGTAACAAACACCTCCGTGGCCAAGAGATTCGACTGAGGGTGACCAGATGTCAGGTTGCCCGAAGCGTCGATGTTCGGTCGCGGCCCCGGGGATCGTTCTAGAAGTGATGACTGATGTCACACAGCAGCTCGAAGGCCCAGCCCTCGCTTCGTTGTGTCCACGTCCCTGGGAATACACAAGCACACACACACACACTCGTCGGCGCGCCCGAGCGACACGCCTGACGCTATGATCCCCGTATCGCTTCACATTATTGTTTTACCTCTCTCTCTGTTTTCCTCCTTTCTAGTCGTGGTCAGCTATAGACAAGGAAGAAATAGCGTGCCTAACTCAATAGCATCCCTAGCGATGCCCACAAAACACGTTCCTAAAGAAAAAAAAAAACTATGAGCTCGTGTCCCCGGCTAAGCTCGTCTGCCTTCTGATTCCGGCCAAATGCGACCATCTCATCCGTCTCCCGTTTCTTACCGGCATTTGCTTCAGCCATGCAAGGGGGCCATGGTCGCTCTCGACCGTGAATTTAGCGCCTTGGATATCACATCCTACCATGCAAAAACACTATTTCTCCGAGGTGCTAAAAGCCTCTTCTCGCGGTGTCAGTTTTCGACTGAGGTACAGGCCAGGATGCGCTCCAGCGTTTTCGTTAATTTGGGCAAGGATGACACCTTGACCACGGTTGCTGGCGTCACACAGAATGCATTCGCCGCAGAGGAGACAAGAGACAAGCACACGCCGTGAAGACAAAGCTTCCTTCTCAAGCAATGCAACTTTTCCGAATAAGCTCCGTTAATCTTCCCCTATTGTGCGACTCACGCACCAGCTTTTCTTGCTCTGGTCCACAAAGGAACCGCACTAATGCAAAAATTTTAAAAAAATGTTGCGTAAATTGCGCGCTTGAAATTACACGAAGATTCGAGCTTACTTCTAATTTCTACCACGCAGGCTCTAAGCGATTCTAAAACGCTGTCATCCGATGAATACACGTGCGAGACACGCACAAATGCTATGCTTCTTTGTGTCCGAGCACGACACGCTTCAAAGGGACAGTAGGTACTAACACTTTCTAAATCGCGCGGTTCAACGGATTCCTCTAAATAACGAATTTTACTTTAAAAAAATAATCTCGCGACCACATATGAAAAGTGAACTGTTACTCAAGCACGCCACTACAAGTTTCAAACTAACCTAGACTTGGCGGTGCAATTGCGTATATTAAAAAAAAACGAAGCCTATCTGCTAAAAAAAAACGACATATCGAAAAACAAAGTTTCCAAGCTTTACGCGCGCGGTGCTTCTCGAAAACGCTGCGCTCGTTACTTTCCTGTCGGGAATGCTATGTCATGCTGATAACGCGCATGCCATTTGTAACTGGAAAGTACCGGGCTCGCCGCGTTAAAGAAAGGAAATGCGGACAAGACAGATGACGATTATCAAGGGTGCAACTGTTTTTAGAGTGTACATACGGTTGAGTGGGACGAGCACCGAGTGGCTGGGACGGCGCATGCTTTGTAGTGACGCGCGTGACCACGGAACACATATATATTACAGTGTTCTAGTACACTGTACCTATATAGGCGCGACAACGAAAAATGCTGTAGCGGCGCTGCGATCGAAGTGGATTTAAAGGTGGATTGGGCCGCATCGGTGTCGCGCCGAACTGCTGGCTATACTTCTCGGGCATATATAGTAACGCTATGTCGGAAGGGTCATTCGTTCTACTTCGCGCGCTGTTATATGCGTTCAGGCCGCTCAAACGATGTTTATAATTGTATATGACAAGCATTTATGCCTTCGCAATAGATTCCTTTCCTTATCTTTTTTATTTCATTTTTTTAATGCTACTCGGCGACTGCGTGTGCATTGCGGCCGCAGTGTCAGTTTTCATTCTACTACGTTATTGTACGGTTCCGTTCGGAGAACAAATATTTTTCTCGTTCTTCAGGCAGCCTGTATCTCTCGCGTGTATTTTTGCGCATATAGTATACCATTAGCAGGTCTTGCGATACGCAGACAGAAAAACATATCTAAGCTTCCTGATCGCCACTTCAAACAAAAATAAGATACATCTGCCCCATCCGGCGCCCTGTACTCAGATTTGCGGGCAGTATTCTCATAAAAAAAAAAGAAAGCTGCAGTGCAACATCCCATTCACGTTTCTGTGTTACTCGCGTAACACAATGCGGAGTATTTGGTACGGGAGTATTTGCGGCCGGCACTCTAAGGTAGATGTATGCATGCTACCCTTGGGCCCGTAAGCCGTGTGAAATTTTTTCCCCACTCCATGCTTAACAACAACAAGGAAAAAAAGGGGGAAAAGGGGGCCCGGTAGCCTAATTAGTGGCTATATATAGAGGATATGGCGCAGCTCTGCTGAACTCGAACTCACGGGTTCAAGCCAGGTCGCGGAATTCGATGGGAACGATATGGGAAAAACACTCGTGTAGTTCCGTTTATATACGTGCACGTTAAATAACCTCAGGTGGTAAGAACTGAACAGAGTGCCTCATAATCATATCGCCAGGCGTAAAACGCCAGAAGTTCTTTAATTTAAAAAAAAATACAAAAAAAAGGGAGGTCGCTGCGCTCTTCACCTCTTTTCAGGGGTGCAAACGAAAGAAATCATTGTCGAGTATGATTTCTGAGAAAAACACGTTGCGCTTATCTTATATTTCATTACTAAATTTAATGCGGTTCCCAACTGTACGTCCGCTCAACTATAAGAAGATTCTGCATTATAAACAGCTGCTTTCAGTTATCCGGTGCACTATCATAAGAACAATAATGAAGTGATTAAAGGAACCGCATGCCTCACTTACACGTAAAGATATTTGTAGATCTGCTGTGTTCGTTGAAGAAGATAAGTGTGGTACCACAATGGGCACCCAGTTTTAAGGCGTTGCAGACATGGTGATACTGACAAAAAAAAAATTGCTTGCCTGAATCAAGTTAGGAGATTTACATGGCTGCCCCAAAACGGAGTGCTTATATTGAATGACAGCTGGAAACTTGTTCAGCAAAAGCGATTAGCACCCTTGCGTTAATTCTCTCAGGAACTGATGCGCCTCTGCGCAACAGCCACGACTGTCTAGCAGCACAATCATTCGGAATACCAGTCCTCACTCGCATCGACCCCTCACCTTCGAAACTTCAAAAGTGCTGTTACGCGTTACATTCGAACGGAAACGGCTATTCTAATTTTTTAGAGAATCCTGAAGTCAAATACGATCTGAATAGCAAATACTATTCTATTATACTATATGTTTCTACTTCAATTAGCCTGCTGGCACGTTGAAGGAGATCACCAGACAAGCCACGGAGATTAAATTGCTAAAGACTTCCCGGTCTCCCCGATTCAGTCTGAGTACCATATGCAATATATTTTCGCTAACACTGTTGTTCATATTAAAGTCCAATAATTGCCTTGATTCCTTTTCTTGGAAAGTCTATTGGTTCACCTGGGGCTGGTGTAGCTTTTAAAAGAAACACGCTTATTCCGGTCGGGAGCTTTAAGTTTTTCAATCAGTGCATTTAGAATATTTTATTTTTCTCTTACACGCATGTATTTGTCATACATGTATATGCACCCTTACATTTCCTAGAAGTTCATTGGTCATCTGCATCTCTTCGCGCCACGCAGTCAATAAACCTAGTTTACTTCACTATAATATTGTTTTCTTTGATCATTGTCCCGGATCGATATTCCACCAAGATGCGCGCGTCAAATGACACGATATCAATAGCATTTTTAATGTGGCTTCCTACTGCAGATAGGCGGCTTCTGTGGCAAAAATTACGTACGTGTTACCTTTAGAAAACGATGTTAGAAATAGCAGTTCACCTGGCTAAAACTACAATTGGTACCGGCCTACAAAAGTCGCGAGCGCACCAAAGCAAGTAAAACCATTAAAAATTTTACTGTACAGACTTTCTGCGAGAAAAACTGGGCGTCCGCCAGCGCCCGCGCAATGGACGCGCGCTCGCTAGCAGACGGCGCACTTGACAACGAAAGCAAAATTGAAGACGTCATGTTGTATAACCGATGCGTCAAATATATATACGTAGCAAAAAGGCGTCACTATAAATTTGCAATTAAAATAAAGCACCATTATAAGAGCGCACGTGTGCAATCGGTCTCAGCGGCAGCAGCGAAATTACCATATAAGTTACGTTGAATAAGCCGTGAAGCGCGTCTGCACACCAATCCAGTTCGCTCGCAGCACCCTCGCAAAATTTATCCAGGCGCGTTGCCTCAGCGGGAAAGCGCCGTTCGTCCCACTCCGCCATAGTCTAGTACACACCATAGAGTTTCCTACAAAAATTATTGCAGGAAACTCTATGGTACACACTACCTAGCACTAGCGGGCCTGTTCCTGTAGACATGGCAGTAAACTGTTGCAATATAAACTCCCTTTAAAATTGTTTTAATCTACTGCTTATTGCAGGCTGTGCCATTCTGCCACCGAATGCACCGAACATAAGTCGCACTATCAAAAAAACGCAGGACAGCCGACTACTAATGCTCCTTTGGCAACATTGGCCAGGCGCGCAGGGCGACCCAGGCGCGCAGGGCGACCCTGCAAGCCAAAACGTAAACAATGAAGGACAGGGGAAGGGGGGCAGGACAGGAGCACGGAGGAGGAAGAGGAAGAAGGCAGTAAATGTAGGGTTCATCAACATGCAGGGGGGAAGAAATCGCATTAAGTGGGACGAAATAGCAGAACAGTTACAAACGGAACATTTTCAGGTATATGGAGTTGCCGAAACCCATTTAAGAGATGAGGAAGAGCCACCATTCATTGCGGGATACACCTGGGTTGGTTGCAACAGAAAAAGGGAAGAACGCAGAGGAGGAGGCCTTGGGGCGCTAGTGAAGGGACAGGACTGGGAAAGGGTAAGAGAGAGCTGCAGTGAGCACATGTGGCTCAAGGGCACCGTAGGGAATGTTGAGACAATCCTGGGAGTTGTGTATCTGAAAACGGGGAATGGGTCGAAAGAGGAGAATGCAGAACATTTCAAATGTATGGCCAAGGACATCAGGGAGGTAGCTATGAAACGGGAGATAATCATCCTAGGGGACATGAATGCACATTTGGAATACTTTGACGGGGCAACAGATGCAACAGGGCAGATGTTAGTAGATTTTTGTGAGGCTCATGATTTTGTGATAGTTAATACTGAAATTAAATGTGATGGGAAAATAACATGGGAAAGAAATAACACCCACTCGACAATCGACTACTGCCTAATGTCCCACAAGCTGTATGAACGGTTGGGATGTATGGAAATTGATGAGGAAGGTACAAAAAGCCTGGGGAGTGATCACAAACGAATCAAAATCAGTTTTGGAAGGACAGTACCACTGGTAGAAACTAAAGAAAGGAAAGGTATGAGCAAATTGAATGACAGGCAGCTACAAGAAGTGGCGAAAAACATTGAAAGCATGGTATCCAAGCAACCACAAAGGGCATGGACATACGACGAGTTAATAGGTATTTTTAAACGAGAGCTAGAGAAGGGACAGATTAGGAAACTAGGAAGTAAGCAGGGTAAATATAAACCGAAAAGCTGGTGGGACCGAGAAGTTAAGGAAGCCGTAGAGCAACGCAAAGATGCGTGCAGAAAACACAGAGCAGCGAAGAAAAGGGGAGCCACACCAGAAGAGGTGGAGACTAAATGGGAGGAATACCTTGCAATGAAAAGAGAAGCAATGGCATTAATTCAAACCAAGATAGCAAAAGTTGGGGTACAGTGGATGTTAGAGATACGAAAAAAAGACAGGAATGCCTCTAAGAAATTTTGGGAACATATTAGGCAACAGAATAAGAAGACAGAGGTGGTTCAGCACTCACTGACCTTGCCAGATGGAACAAAGGTAGAGGGAGAGGAAGCTCAGGAATATATTAGGTTAACAATAGAGGCAGCATTTGCAGAGCCAGTGGGTAACGAAATGGAGAATAATGACAACAGCAGGACAGAATTAGAGGAGGAGTACAGAAGGATGACAAGTAAGGAATGGGACAGAATTGAACACAAGGTCCCAGTGGGAACAGCGACAGGACCTGACTGCATACCTATGAAATTGATAAGCATATTAGGCCAGAAAAGTAAACTAAAATTACGACAACTTATTGAACAAATAGTAGTAGGGGGAGATGTTCCACAGGACTGGAAATCAAGCAGAATGTTATTAGTTTACAAAGGTAAGGGAAGCAAGGACAACATTAAATCCTACAGGCCAATAACTATCACATCAGTCATATACAGAGTAGCAATGCAGATGGCGAAGGAGAGAATGGAGGAATGGGCAGAACGAGAAGAGATCTTGGGAGAACTGCAGAATGGATTTAGAAGGAACAGAAGGCTAGATGATAATTTATTTGTTATAACACAGTGCATAGAGATAGCGACAGCCAGGCAGAAACCACTATGGATAGCCTTTTTAGACATTAGAGGAGCTTATGATAATGTAAACCGAGAAAAGTTATGGAGCCAGTTGAGGGAATATGGTCTAGAGAGAAAGATGATAGAGTTCCTACAACAAGTTTATACAGATAATGAGGTAGAGATAACATGGGAGGAGGAAACTACAAAGCCAGCTAAAATAAGAAGCGGTCTCAGACAGGGCTGTCCATTGTCACCTCTGCTTTTTATGATCTACATGAGCCAAATGGAAAAGAGACTAGAACAGAGCACAATAGGAACCGACATAAGCTATACGCTGGAAGGGCAGAAGGTAGTTCAAGTACTAGCCGGACTGATGTATGCAGATGATATAGTACTGCTTGCTGACACCCGAGAAGGACTACAGGAACTAATGAGCATATGTGGAGAGGAGGGAGAAAAATTGGGACTCCAATTCAGTAGAGAGAAGTCTGGGGTAATAGTATACAATGCAGAAAGGGGGGAACCATTGGAAATACAAAGCACTAAGATTGATCATGTTCAAAAATACAAGTATTTGGGCATATGGCTAAACGAGGGCAAAAAGTACTTGGAAGAACAGGAAAAAACTTTGATTGAAAAAGTGAAAAGGAACTCGGCTGTAATGAAACACAAGGCACTTTGGAACTATAATAGGTACGAGGTGGTTAGGGGCGTATGGAAAGGGGTTATGGTACCTGGACTCACATTCGGAAATTCAGTACTGTGCATGAAATCGGAAGTTCAGGCATGCATGGAAACGAGACAGAGAAGTGTAGGCAGGTTGGCCTTAGGAGCACACGGGAACACCCCTAATGAGGGAGTGCAGGGGGACATGGGATGGACGTCATTTGAAGGTAGAGAGGCAATAAGTAAAATAAAATTTGAACAGAGACTCTCAGCACTGGAGGAAAAAAGGTGGGCAGGAAAAGTGTACAAATATCTGTACATGAAAAGTTTGAACACAAAGTGGACACTCCGAACGAGGAAGCTGAGGAATAGATACCTACAGCCGAGGGAGGGGATCCAAAGTGGTTCTAGTGTGGGAAAGGAGGTGAAGGAGACGGAAAGAAAAATGTGGGAAGAAAGAATGCTCGGAAAGCCATCGCTATCAATGTATAGGTCACAAAAACAGGAGATTAAGAGAGAGCTCTTATTTGATAACTCGCGGGGCAGCTCACTATTATTCGAGGCTAGGACGGGGGTTTTGAGGACGAAAACATACAGGGATAAATTTGAAGACGTGGACCTTCGGTGCGCAGCTTGCGGAGCCGAAATGGAGACCACTGAACATATAGTGCTGAGATGCACAGCCCTTCGCCCGACCCTGGCAGAGGGAACAGAGGCAGATATGGAAGGGGCATTAGGTTTTCCCGGGGAACGAGGGCAAATAGACGAGAAAAGAGTGGCAGTAACGAAGGGGAGGCTAGAGGATTGGTGGAGGAAGTCAAGGGATAGATAATAACATAAATCGGGGACAAAATGTTTCCTCTACTGTTTTAGATAGTTATCTTGGGGGGGGGGGGGGAGTAAAAACTAGGTTGGGAAAAAAAGAGGATATAAAGATAGAAAAAAAAAATAATAATAAAATAGGAGGGGGGAGCAAAAGGCTAGGTGGCGCCAGCCGCCGCCCGTTACAAAGGGTATAGCCGCCATCCATCCATCCATCCATCCATGCTGCTGCTCGCTCGCTTTGTCGTCTGCGTTTGTTTATGCTGCTGTTACTACGGGCACTCAGTGAATAAGCGCTACACCGAACTTATTTTTCGTTGACTATGACTTCACTAAGTCATCGAGGGGTTCAACTCCTCGCCGCGGCGGTTGCGGGTTGGGGCAGCTGCCGCGCGTACGACCACTTTTCGGCCAAAGGTCAGGTGCACGCTGCCACGCTTTTGCCGAGGCCCCCTACCACCGTACCTATCGAACCCGTTGAAAACGCAAGCCGCCAAACGCAGATCATGCGTTTCGGCTTTCCTGGCACCGATTCCATCCGCTTTCTAGACGACTACGTCCTCTCTTACGACCGCAGGAACAGAACTGCGCACTGGGTCTTCGAGCACCTAACGAAGGAGAAACTGTCGAAGAACGACAAAGTAGACAGGTCCAAGTGCGAATTTCACGAAGACCTCGAAATACACCCGTACTTTCGGTCCCTGAACTCCGACTACCACAAGAGTGGCTTTGACCGCGGCCACTTGGCGGCCGCCGGCAACCACCGGCAGTGTCAGAGCGACGTGGATCAAACCTTTCTGCTCAGTAATATGGCACCCCAGGTTAGTTGGACTTCTCGGCGACTTGTTAAAAATAATCAATCTTTAAATAATCAAAATTTCTAATATACTGAAAGTATGTGAAATGATACCGCATGCATAAGTGCATTCACTGAAAACAAACAAGCTTCTTTTAACATTACAAAGAAATGTAGCGCAAATTTGTGGGCGCAATCTTTGTGGTGTTGACACACATGCTCGAACTCTATCATCGTTTAAACCCGCCGTGGTGGCGTAGTGGCTTTGATGTTGCGCTGCTAAGCCCGAGGTTGAGGAATCGAATCCCGGCTACGGCGACCGCACCTCGGTGGGGGCGAAATGCAAGAACACCCATGCACTGGGTGCACGTTAAAGAACCCCAGGTCAAACTCGGAGTGCATCACTATGGCGTGCCTCGTAATCATATCGTGGTTTTGGCACGTAAAACCCCAGAACTTGTAATACTTGCGAATTTCCCCCTTTCAGTCTCTGCCGTCAACGATTTATCTTATACGTTTTTTTGGTGTCTGTACTTGAAAGATTACCGAGTTATCAATTAGCCTTTGTACGCCCACACCAGCTGGGACGTGCAGAAAGGTGTGAATATTTACACCAGTATATTTTTGTAAATATGGAGGCAGCAGCCTTGCTGTTTTCAATGTATTGACGATGTTATGGAATTCTGTAGTGTGTGTCACTTGCATATGTTTTATTAAGGATAAGAACCGAGCAAGCCTCAAGAGAGAAAAGAAAGCCTCACAGTATTGATCTCATAGGTGCACATACTTACCAAAAAAAAAAGAAAGGACAAATTATTCATGGCACATGAAACTGAATGAAGGGTATGCGCTTTTCCTTTGTTTCATGCAAGTGCTATTCTCCACAGTGTGCTGTCAAAGGCAGTGAAACTTGTACATATTTTATTGGCCACTGCTCTGAAGTTCACTCACATGAGCACAAAAATATGCATGAAGACATGCAGAAAATGCCAAACATTTTTGCGAAGACTGCCAAAATTTTTTAAATACCACCGGTGGCAGATAGCACAATTCTTGTCCTAGAGCTATATTACTCTAAAGGGCAGACAATAATTGCACGAGAAATCAAAATGCATAATTCACTCATTGACGACATTTCATAAAGTTTATATATAGTTACTCTGTGGCAAATATTGCAAATTTACGAATTGTAGTCAGTGAGTTTGCAAGACATAACCACTTGGAATCAAATCTGAGGACGCCAATTTCAAGATATCAAGGCGATAGCGTTAAGGAGCCCATGTTGCAGAAAATCTGGCGTCAGCATCCGGCGTCGTTAGGCAAAAAGATTTTCAAATCACCTATACCTAGGCCCCCCATGTGATGCAAGGAATTTACTGAACTAATTTAACTTCTCGAGCTAAAATTCATCGGAAAATCGTTAACTACGACTTACACACAACCCACTGAAATGATAGCTCTCTGATTGTAATTTGACTATACGAGAAAACATAATTCTATACGCGAAAACTCAAAGAAACCCCTTCACACACACAAACCGGCTGCGGCATTCACAGACTGGCTGTGGCATCCGCCAGGTGCGCGCTCCGGCGCTATGGCCGTCTTGGGGGCCACGAAGCGGCACGCCCGGTTCCGCCACATCGCAGCCCACGCAAGAAGCCCTGTTTCGACCACAATGCTCGCCTTTGTGCATAGCGTTCGCGGCCAGTGTTTCCTAGTAAACATTACGGTTACATATGCTCCAGTTGCCGGGAAGCGTGAGAAGCAGTCAGGGATCTTTAAATGCTATCGCGTTCCACTCTCAAAGACAAAGCTTAAGCGTCCTCCAAATTTTTTATTTCCAAGATGTGCGACAAAATACAGTGGTGTTCATTATTTTTTTGCTTCAATGCATAAAATACTGTTTTGATAAAAATGTAAGTGGAACAACTGTGCATTTTGACACCAAATTTGATGCAGCATATCTTATACTGAGTATCATCCTCAGGATTCAAGTGGCTACAATTATATACACTTCAATATGTGCTACAAATTTGTTAAAATGTCATTTGTGAGTTTTTGTAAATTGGTCAATTATACCTTTCAATTCTTCTTGCAAGTAACGTTCACCTCTTCAAGTAATCCAACGAAGAACCCACGTCCTGCACGACGAGAGACCAAGGAAGAAGCAGCAGCCACTAAGCCGGCAGGCGCGCAGCAGCTAATCCCAGTGGGAGTGAGAGATACGGACTGCGTGCGAGCTTCCGAAAGTGAGAGCGAGGGTGACGTGGCGTCGGGACATGCCCTCTCCCCTTACGCAACACCTGGCGTGCTAAGATGGCAGCAAATGTTCCAATTCACCCGCTATGCTCCATCAAAGTGCGCTCGTGGCGTGGCGTTGCAGCCAGTGGGAATTCAGGTGCCATTTCGCTGCTAGATTCCACCAGCATTTTCTCAATGGGCCATTTGATGCCTTCGCATCAAAATTTTTGGCAGTCTTCACAGAAACACCTGGTATTTGGCAAGTCAAAATAAGTTATGCTGTGTCTTTGCACTTACCAACTACTCATCACTGTGCATGGCAATTTAAAGTAATCATGCATAATCCTTTTAATTTTTTTACTATATTTATATAAATTTATGTTGGCAATATACAAAAGCTTGGGACGATTATTTTGTTGCCAGACCTTAAGTTGCCGGGGAGATTAACAAAGCATGTCACATAAACTCACTGAAAACTGCAGCAAGTTGCTTCTCAATTGAGCATAAGTGCCAGAACTGTATTGGAATATGTTTCACTCTCTGGCCTGCAAATGAGACCTGTTAACTATAGAGTCCGAGTTCAGTGCTTCCTCTAAAGAAGCCACAATGTTCTAGTTTTGCTCTGCTGTATTGTTTGCTGATATTGATTTGTCCATTATCAGTTCAATTTCAATTAAATCCTGGGCCTTCGTCACTTTGTCTTGGGTTTTTTTTCTATCTCATGCTTACTGTGTGAAGCAAATTGCTTATGAAAGCTATATTATGCATTTTGAAAACTATGGCTGCACTATATGCTCTTTGTTTCTTCCTTCACCCATAAGAGCATGTTAATTTGAATATTGTAAGTTTTCACGTGTTGCCCAAGCCCGCTGGCATTAGCAGTTAGTTTTTTGCATATTTAGTGTCACCTGCAGTGATGCGTAACTCTCCAGCAACTCCAGTGTTGCATCTGGAACTCAAGTGTTGCACCCACTTGCCGCTCAAGGCAGTATGCAAGCTTGTCTAGAAGGTGCACGACTAATAAGCAGCACTCTACACATGCAGCTGAAGCTTATAGTGATCCAGTGGCAGCACAAAAAGCTGCATCATATCAAGTTGGTTCATGTACAGTATCTCTCTAAGCCACTGCTGTGTGGACTCTGCAGGTGTTGCAAAGCGAGAACTTAAAACCAACTTTTAACGGACATTTTTTGCGTTAGGTTGGCAAAGGATTCAACAGAGACTCCTGGAACAGACTAGAGAAACATGTCCGAGGCCTGACAAAGCGCTACAAGAATGTTTATGTGTGCACTGGCCCTCTCTACTTGCCAAGGTACTGCTGCATATCTTTTCTGTGATGGCATGCCATTTGCCAAACACATTTTTTTCTTGATTCCAGAGCATGTGTAATTATGACAGGCTTCTTTATTTCATTGCTACGACAATAACTACCGCATTCCAAATCTCCCATTCATATCCATCCTTCAGCTAGTACTTTTGCCTCAGTTAGTGCCTTCACCTGTCATCACTACATCTAGTCATCACATGTTGCCATGCTAGTCTGACACTGTCAGGTCTGTGTACTGATGAATAGCTGCATCAAAGCGATCTAGTTCCCTACCCAATATCAATTTTATGACAAATTTGCAGCCAATGTCAGCTGTGTCCATTTTTGGATGCTGTTCAGTGGTGCCCTGATGTAGCCTACTTTCTCATTCCTCAACAATTATTAAACAAGTGCTGCCATTTGAGACTGCATGAGTCACATGGCACATAAGTGGTTAGTATCTGTGGTAGGGTGATAATGATTTGCAGTATCAACACTTTTCTTCATAAAAGCTGACTTGTTTAGAAAGTGATTCAAACTGCTATGGGCAGAATTTGGAGTTCATTGATGTGAGGAGAATCAGCATCATTTTTGGATTTCTCAAGACATCACTGAATTTTTAATTTACTCTAAACTGAGCACGCTATTGTGCAGTTTGTTAACTGTCTTTAGATTCTAGCAACTTTCTGGACTCTAGCTGCTTGCATGGAATGATAAATTTATTCTCTAAAACTGCTTGCAGTGGGACAAAGCAGCATTTTATGTTTAATAAAAAAAACACGTGAAAGTTGAAACATGTGGTAGTAATGTGCAATATATTGATTATTTAGAAAACACCTTAAAGAGTGGCAAAACTAGAACAATGAACTCCATTTAGCATTACCACCTCATTCTACATTGACTTAAAGAGATAGTGTCTTTGTGAAGTTTGCAGAAATGCTCAGTGCTACGAGATTTTTTTCATAGACCCTGGCTGATACGTAAATTCCATTTACACTCTCAAAGTGTGGCTGTATAGTCATATTATCATGTAATGGGCATCCTGCCAGTTGAATAACATGCTTTTTCAAATCTTGTAGCGTAAGCAAACATCTTTGTCTATTTTTACATCTACGAAATCTTAATGCAACCGTTCAATAAACCACAACTATTTGCACTTTTTACAGGACTGAGAATGATGGAAAGAAGTATGTCAAGTATCAAGTCATTGGTGCCAACCACGTAGCTGTGCCAACACATTTCTTCAAAGTTGTTGTAGCAGAAACAGAAAATGCAGAATTTGACTTGGAAGCATACGTCATGCCCAATTCTGTTATACCTGATGACACGCAACTTCGGTCGTTTTTGGTAAGCTCTAGGCTCCTTATTTCTTACGCGTCAAACATGTGCTATCTACTGTGTGCCTCCAACATAACATTTACTGCCAAAATCCGCTAGAAAGAACTGTTTATGTGTGCCCTTGGTCATAAACATCAGGGCAGTCCTAAATATGTTCTTTTTTTTTTTTACGAAATAATCCAGTTCAGATTTTGCTTGGTATGTGATGTGTTCGACAATATACTATTTTTTTACTTTTCAATGTTCTAACCCAGTCAATACCATGTCACCATGCCTGTATCTCCCAAGGATCTTCTGCAATGCTTAGATCACGAACACACGAACAAACATTTCATCCTGGCCAGTCCTAACCCACATTCAGCAGCATCAGAAACTCTTGCAAATCTACAGACATGCAGCTTCACTTTTTACATTATTTTACAAAATATTAAAAATTCAGCTGTAGCAGATAGTGAAATCCCAGCTCATGAAGTGGACTACTTGAAGAGACTGACATTATTTGCATGACATATTGCAATAGTCAGTTAGCCAGTTAACAAACTCCACTAATTATGTTATCAATAATTTGTGTTAGGGCACATGTTGCAGTTGCAGAAATGAAGTCAGTCAGAAGCAGTTGTACAAACTTAGAAGCAATCTTCAGAATAGCAACAGGTTCAAGATAACCATTTTTAAAATGCATGCAATGAAATATGTTGGTGTTTTACTTAATTTTTTCCTCCATTGTGCAAAGCAAACTTTTTTCAACTTGGTGCTGTTCTCGGGATTTTCACTAAATGAACATAACTTCACTATGCCCGACTTTGTTCTGCAATTTCAACACAGATCCCTAATAAATTATTAAAAAGTTAATGTAGTTAATCAGCCAGCCAAACACTTTCTTTATTTAATTTTCAAGAACATCTGTTAAGAAAAAATTTAATGTTGTATGCCTTGTCAGAGTTGAATTAAACATACATGAAGAATTTAAAGCATTTCACATGAACACTACATATAGCAGGCATATTGCAGACATGCCTGGTCAAGGCAGCCTTGACAGCAATAGAAATGTTTGGCACTGTGTACTTTTTTTTTTCACAATTCTGACTACCAATTTATAAGATACTTATTCAGCTGGTTTCTTTTAAGTTGTGGTTCATGGGCCTATGTTTCGTTAATGTCTCTTTATGTAGTGTTTTTTCTTTTCTTTTTTACCACTTTAAAAAAAAGCTTTGGCTTTATGACGACTGCCCTATTTTGCCTGTCATAACAGTACTGCTATCAGATCTGCAGTGGTGATGTGGTGCCTGTGGCTGCCGTTGCATTTGTGTGAGTGACTCAGAAATTTGCCAAAAGTTCCTGCAAATGCATCACACCAAGTGAGGTACAGATGTGGTAGTTTGGGCTCGTTTCGATGGTGAAAATATGTTGCATAGACTATACAGATCAACAGCAAAACTGTACACTACTGGCACAGTGCATGTGTCGAGACGTTTCGCTTTTGTTGCACACGGTGTACTATATTTTCATTTATTTCCTGCATGCCCTCAATATGGGCCAAAAATAATGGTGTTGAGTGGCAGTTTGGCTATAAGCCCATACACAGACATGCCGGAATCACGCTAAGCAGTCTACACCTGCCTGACTCATTAGTGCATAAACACAAACTTTGCATCAGATAAAAGCTGCAACCTGTGCTGTGATAACACGCTGCTTAGGATGGGAATAAGCATTTGTGCACATTACATTTACCACCACTTCCATGTGATGTGGGACGGCCATATGCCGTGCACGATCAACCTACAATTGGACCTCGTTATAACGAAGTCTCATCTGACACAAAAATAGCTTCGTTATATCTGAGATTCATTAGATACATATATGTTACACTGTAATAGCAATGAGACAATGTTTATTTACTTTGTTATATCCGTGTTCATTATATCAAGGTTCAACTGTAGCTCCATGATTGTACTTTCCAATCACTCATATACAAAGCTGGTGCACCAGCTCAGAAGAGGTCATTTGCAGAGAGTAGTAATTGAGCGTCTGCATTAAGACACCTTTTTTAAGTTTGAAGGGGTCCTGAACTACCCCTCGGGATTGGTGATAAAACGCAGTCGGCGGATAGCATACGCAGCTGTGAACATTTCAGTCAAATTTTGCGGCAGTGCGTGGCACATGGAGATCACAAGCAGAGTGCGAAGTCAAATTCTTTTCAAATGAGGCCTCGTTCTCACCCGCTTCAAAGCTGTTGGCTGCTTGCATATGTTGTCATGTGCAAAAGTCCCATAGATGACTGCTATTGGCTGTTAGCTGACATCAATCAAGACAGGTGTTTGGATCAGTTCGCTTCTTCCTATTGTTACTATGTGTATTTATTGACGCAGTACACTTAATGAATGGCCTGTGTGAATGCCTTTGATTTGGTAAGGCCCTCCACACACATGCACGAACTCATCACGTCCCTGTGCCCCCTTTCCTCAAGCTGATCTTTCCCGTCCCCCAGTGTAAGGTAGCCAACAAGACGCATTTCTGGTTCTGCCTTCTTTCTTTCCTTCCTCCTCCTGTTGCTGCAGTTTAATAAATGGGCGGAAGTAAGCGAAAATCTGGTTTCGAATTTGAATAAGAATTGCCTGCTTCTGGAAGAAGCTAGCTATCGTCTGCTCACGCAGGAAATAAAGTTTGGCCACCCTGCTGTGTGGTTGAGCCACAAGTGCTGGCACTGCGTAGATGAAAAGCTTAGATGAAAGGCAAGCAAACCATTGTTTTTTTTTCTTTATGGTTTTGTTCTGGAGTGAACAAAATTGTATGTGCAGAATAAAAAAATTTCCAGTTTTCAATTAAGTTCCACTTCAATAACCTGATTCCCATTATTCACATGTGCACTTATAACAAAAGCCTGTTATCATTTTCCTCACACTCAGTCAATATAAAAAATAAAATTAGATTATGGGTAGTGGCCTGGCCAAGTTGGTACTGTATGATTTCATGCACTACCTACACCAGGGTTCATGTCCCAAAGCAACCCATGGGCTGAGAGACATATTAGTGGGTGACTGAGGGTCAATTTTGACCACCTGGAGTTCTTTAACATGCATTGAAAGCATGAAACAGAAGTGTTCTTGCATTGCACCTCTATCAGAATGTGGCCATGGCAGCTGGGAATCAAACCTGCGACTTTTTGATCAGCAGCAGGATACCATAGCCACCGAGCCACTGCAGCATGTCTCGTTATATTTGTGATTAAATTAATTGCCTTGCCCAAAGCATTGGTTCAGCCAATTCAGTGCCTTCATTTTCTCAGCTGACATATTTGATGATGTATAGATTCGAAGCTAAACATTCAAACATAATTACCTGTCTGATTAGGCAATTACGAATTTAGGAGCGACTACAACCAGAAAAGTGTATTTATGCATCTGTTTTCTTACTCACTTATTTATTGCTTACATTTTCTGGGTCCGTATCTTCCAACAAGCCCAGGTGAACTGAGCTTGTCCTCTGCTTACGACAGCTTAGAGAAGTGCTGAATGCACTTAGTTGGCTATGCTATATTGCTTTCAAAGAAAATCAGTGTTTCAGCAGTGTAGTGTCACCCACTGACAGCCACCCTGTAACTACAGCTAGTAAAAAAAAAAAAAACTGTATAGCTTACTGCAGCAGCTTCACAATAAAACCCAGCTTTTTTTGCAGATGCAAAGAATGTCTGCATAAAGCCTCTTACAGGAACCATATGTCAAAACTTGTAGAAAACAAAACACTTGCATCTTATTGTTTTCTGGCATCCATCTGCACCAACCTTTACTATTTCTCTTCACTGCACATCATGAATGCAAAAGTAATGCAGCAAAACTGTGATATAACAAAGTTAAATGGAAGCCAAAAATACTTTGTTATATATGTCTGCACCTCACAGCCAACATTGCTCACCAGGGAGCGGGCATAGTTACCGCCAGGTAGGCCGACGCCAATGCATCAGCCTGCTGCTGACTGTGACAAAAGTAAATAAAATGTCAATTTATTCTCCAAGTATAAAGCAATCAGATTATAACTGTTTCGTGAACGTGCCGGCAGGGCACTGCAGCCTTCAGATTTCATTCAATGGGCAAGAGCAGACACTCCTAAATTCCTGAAGAATCAATTTCTTTATGCAGTGTACAAAATCAGTTGTTTGCAGAACTCTAGCAGCACCTGCAAGAAATGCAATAAACCAAGCAATTGTTAAGAACTTAAGAGCAGCAGTCTATCACAGGTTGTGGTTACATTGCACAGCATGTACTGTTAAGCCACACACACTGCTGCTTACGTTTTACTTCACCATTAACTAGTACACGACAGCTAACTAATGTGCAATGTGTTATGCACACAGAATGTGGGAGTCAGCAATACTAGAGTGCCAAAGTAAAGCAGCTGCTGCATGGCCTCTGGGATGTTCGATGCACGATTCCTAAAGTCTGTGTGATCCGCCCGATATTAGAGGCCATGGATGGCGAATTGGCCCTGAAGCCTGTTTGGCGCATTGCCAGGTGGCTGAAAGCTTGCAGGAGTTTTGAATGCTGCATCTGATAAGTTACTCCAGTAGACTTCTGTTAATGTGATCCCAACTGAAGGTCTCTGCCAGCATTCATGCATTTCTATGGGCCCAAACGTTAGCTATTTCAATCCTAAAATTGGCCTTTGCCAATAAGTTGAACTTGACCAGTTAGCACGCATGCACCCGGCCTCTATGGTAACCCCATTAGTGGCAGCGTCCATCTCAGCAAAGCTTAGGGGACAGTGGATGTGTTGAACACATGTCATTTCCTATCGGAACCCTAGGCCTGCCCTACACTCTTAGGCAAAATTACACCCTTTTGGGTCGTATCTTGCCACACAACAATGATCGTCATCTGTCTTGTCTGCATTTCCTTTCTTTAACACTGTGAGCCCGGTGCTTCCAAGTCACAAATGGCATGCGCGTTAACAGCATGACAGAGCATTCACGACAGTAAAGTAGTGAGCGCAGCGTTTTCAAGAAAAGAAACTCAAGCAAGACAGATGACTATTATTGTTGTGAGGCAAATATACACCCCAAAGGGTGCATATTTCTTTAAAAGTGTAGGAAGATTTTTAAGCAATAAACGTAATTCGCAATGTTTAGTTACAGTGTTTAACCGATTTTAACACGTGCCCTTTCTTTTTTTCAATAAAATTGCGCTAGAAATTGCCTGCAAGGTGCAATTAGATGCGAAACCAAAACCACCTTTGCAGGGTTCGTATGCACTGCTGCAAACACAATTGCACTACGGCGAGGCTTACTTTAGGAAACTGGCTGCCATTGTTCAACACATTAGAACCTTCCTCATTTTTCTTGCTAAAAAATCAGGCACATGTTGGATTTATGCTTTGTTTAGGAACATTGATGTCATTTCTACATAGTTTTCTACTATGGACACATAGAAAGTGGGTGTGCGTTTAATTCAGGGGCATGTTAGACTCGGGCAAATGCTGCGAAACGAATAGGTGGTGTAATAATAATAATAATATATGGGGTTTTACGTGCCAAAACCACTTTTCTGATTATGAGGCACGCCGTAGTGGAGGACTCCGGAAATTTTGACCACCTGGGGTTCTTTAACGTGCACCTAAATCTAAGCACACGGGTGTTTCCGCATTTCGCCTCCATCGGAATAGGTGGTGTGTTTTGGCATTTTTTTCTGCATCTAATTTGACCCGCCGGATAACTCGATCAATTTCGTTGGTCTTGGCACGGTCTAATTAATCTAATTAACGGAAGTCGACTGTATCAGCATAAAGTACCACCAAATTTTGTCCCAATTGCACTGAAAGCTTTGTGTTCTTTGTGTGTGACAGGCATCACACAATTTTCCATTAAATTAAGCACAGAATCTACATTTTATCACACAAAAAAAGAAAAGTGGCAGATTTCGGCTATTCCTGCAGCTCTGAATTCATTTACACAATGTAATACGAGTCAAATCTGGAACAACTACTTTGCAATGCACATATTGTCCTTGCCCACTACAGTCTTGCCTGTTGTGGCCTTTGAAATGTATATGCACAAATGCTACCACTGTCACAGTCTGTGTTGCAGAAAATCCTGCCAATAAGTTTGAATCCCAGTGGCATGTGAAGATAACCTGACAATGATGGCTGGCATTGTCAGTGAAACAGAAAGGACAAATAGACACAGCAAATTCAGTTTCAAGCTTTTGCTGCTATTTTGCCATAAGGAAAGGCCTATCAGCTGCAGTTGACAACTGACCGGAATTTTTTTTCATGTGGTGTTTAATTATCTAGCAGTCAAGCAAGCATGAGTGTGGATAATTTTACTAACATTGCATCAAGATGCTGCCTGTAAGCATCTAACAAATTATATGCAGTGTATTTACAACCCCCCCCCCCTTTTTTTTCTTATCAACACATGGATAGAAACTGATCTTACTCATGGTCCTTCACTACATAAGCAAGCATTCTGATATTTTAATCCAATTTTTCAGGTTCCTGTAGACACCATTGAGAGGGCAGCAGGGCTGCTGCTTTTTGACAAGATTGACAGAAACAAGTTTCGTCGCATCAACAGGAAATAATCTGCACGTGCCTAGATCGTGGAAAGTGCACCACCAAACGACTGCTGCCTCAGGAGGAATCCACAGCGCTGTCACAACTTTGTGCAGCCACAATCTTGGGTCGTAAAGCGGAGAGTGAGATGAGGATGGCCTCCTGCCACAAGAAACACAAGCATTATTAATTGTACTTGTATCGCCACACTGCAACAAGTTGCAAATCACTGACACAGTCAAACCTTGATTTAACAAACTATTCTTATTTTCCAATCTTAGTTTTCGGCCATTTTAAGCATGTACTTGGAGCCTTATAGTGAAAAATTATTAAAATGTTGGCCGAATCACTGACACAGTCAAACCTTGATTTAACAAACTATTCTTATTTTCCAATCTTAGTTTTCGGCCATTTTAAGCATGTACTTGGAGCCTTATAGTGAAAAATTATTAAAATGTTGGCCGAGCCAAAAGTTATTTGCAAGCATCCTTCGTGTGAACAGTAAAAACGCTGTTGAAGTGCACGCAGGGATTCAACATGCAGGAAACACTGCTGTGCTATTTGTCACATTGGTAAACAACTTGCGGAGGCTGTGGCTTGGAGCGCTTGAAGAAACACCAGCGCTGACTATTCCTTCAGTACAAAGGAAGGTCTAGGATATACATGCCCATCTGCCTTCTCCCCCTATACTGTTGCCATGGCTGCGCATGGCCGTCCATACGCAATTCACGCGCCGTATCTTGGAGGTAATCTGCAGCAAGTGAAAACAGCGAACCAAGATGATAGTTGTCTTGATGCTCGTTTGTTCCCGCACGTCAAGTGCTGGCGGTCACTTAACCTCAAGTTTCCAAGACACTGTGCAAAGAATTCACTCGCATTGTGATAGCGAGTTTTCATGGTCATCGAGTGACATCTTATTACGTTTACCAGAACGCGCGTGACGCCAATAAAACTATGAACCTCACCTCGCGTAGTTGTCTCTTTGCTATCGCCATCAATGCTCTGCCTTTCTGGCAAAACTGACATTTCTTAAAATTTCATTTCCCAATCTTAATTTTACAGGGAACGTTCTACTTTTTATTTATTCATTTATTTTTCTTTTTTTTCAATTTAACGAAGTAATCTAGTGATTCCAATTTAACTTTTGTTAAAGCATCAGCACCGCACACGCTGGCACTCATAACCACGCTAGTATGGCCCAAGCATTTTATGATTTTTTTTTTTCATAAGTTCTTACAAGATACTATTCACCAGGAATGTCCTGGGAATTTGTGAAATTATTTTTTTAATACTGCTGAAACTTGTAAACCTCAAATTAACTAAGTCTTTCACTGCAAGTAAACCTTTGTTATATTGAGGTTTGACTGTGGTTGCATATTTAAGCAGAGGCATACAGCTCAAAATGTACTTATTTAATAAATGTATCTTGTGCCAAATGCTTTTATGCCTAATGAGTACAACTACACTGGCAAACATGTACGCCCATTACAGTAGGGTTACCAAGTATTTCAAGTCAGAATTCACTGCCACAAGTGCAAATAAAATGCCAACAGCAAAGTTCAAACATGAACATAATGCACGAGTTTCATATAATGGTGCAATTAATTTTTGTCTATAAGATCACTATTCTAAATAAGCACGCCAACACGTCCCCAGCATCAAGCACAATATTCTGATATGCTCCTTGGATTTGGCTTTCCCATTTGGGGTTTATTTGTCCTCAATAACACTAATACCTCAGATCATTTGCGTACCTCTGTCCTAATTGTTCTCGATCCTTGGTTAGGGCAGGTGTTGAGGTAGTAGTTGAATAAATATTCAGGGTCTTCAACATCCAGAGCTTCATCTACTTCAAGAGCTGCCTCCAGGCCCTTGAGACCTCCAAACACAACAAGTGCATGTTCAAATCTGCAATGGGGGAAAAAAAATGCCTGCCATTATTTGAATGCATTATAGCAACACAATGTTTGCAAAGGAATAATTGCAGATAATAACCAGAATAAAGAAAAGAAAAACCATAGTTGGCAAGCTGACAAAAATTTGCAAGCTATAGCATGCAGCCTTACGTAAAAATTTCGCAAAAAATTTGGGGCTAGTATAAGATCTTTCAACCAAAGTATGTGTATGCTGAAGCTGTGACTGATGAGTTTTTGAAGGTCGCAGAGTTCAAGTGTAGCCATTTGAAAGAGAACAAATATTAGATAGCAGTCAAATGAAACCACTCACTCAATACTATATGTCACCATTATTCTCACCCTCCAACAGGTGTGCACACTGTGGGGATGCGCGACCCTCGCGCCTCCCCTGATGTTTTTCCCGCATAGCGCGTCTCCTGTAGTGCGGCTTCGCCGCACACGCGGCGGTCCGAGTGGTACAGGCGCAGTCCGAGAGATGGCGCTAGTGTTGCGCGGCTGCGGGGTTACCCTCGGCGGGAGATACAAGGCGCGCTCTCTGGGGTTCGAGGCAACGAGCGGGGACGGGCGTGCCGCACGTGCAGCGCGGCTCTTTCCCGGCGGGTCGACGCACAGCGGGGACGTCTCCCGCGTGCCGCCACCCATGCTTCTGCGAGACCGCCTCGCGTGGCCGCCTTCGAACGCGCCACGATTCGCGTGACCATACACGCGAACGACCAGGCGTTGGGATCCAGCATGGGGCGAACATATTCGCTCGCGAGGACGTGGTGAGTCGGACTTCTAGATTTGTCGCGCGCCCATCGGCATGTTTTGTGGATAGCAACTCGGCTAGCAGGCATTGATGTATGAAAGGTGCAATAAATGCCCTTGTGACTGTTTGCACTAATGTGTTGTCGTTCCTTTGTCCCAAGAGTACGGTGTGAGATATCCCACATCAGACCCCACATCTGGCTGCCCAACGTGGAACTCTTGGGGCATCGGACGATAATTTTAAGTGTTGCTTCGTTCGAGACCTTTGTTTGAACCGAAGCGTAGGCCTAGCGTGGATTTTGATCGCTAGCGTCAGCGGCGTGCTTTCTTGAGCGAGGCGGCGGTGGCTGTAGTGTGTTTGAACATGTCAACATACTAAGCCTTTTCGCAAGTGTTTTTTTTAATGGCATTCGTTGGGACGAGAGCCACGTGGTCTGCATCCTGGGAGAGCGAGGCTGAGCGCCCGCGGAGCAGTGGCAAGCCTGAAGCGAGTGAGTACGGAAGCCTCGTGGGTGGTCCGAATTTCTTTGTAAATAGCTTCTTCTATCTCTTTGACTCGGATGAAGTCGCGGCTCTGGGAGCCGGCTGGCCGCGGGCCACGGGTGCCACTACGGGCTGACTGGTATTGCGGCCTGGCACCGGGCGCTCCGACACCGTCTGGGACGGTGGGCGCCGTCAACTCGGATGCTGTGTGCACCGAGCGGAGTAGGACCACCTCACAGAGCTGACGTCTCCTCGCGGCTGCCTGTTTTGCGCCCATTTTGGGTGTTGTTTTTGGATGCCGGTTGTTGTCAGAGTAGCGACGCTTTAGGCCTAAGGCTTTACGAAGCTGCCTGTCGCACGTGGAGGGACACAACCTGGTGGACCGTGGCGTTGAGGTGTTGCACTTTGCTTACCTCATTCTAGTTAGCCTCGCACGAATTGAAATTACTCGTTCAACTCAAGAAAGCGAGCTTCGTTCACGTGAACTTAGCATCTGAGTAGCTGCCCGATCTTTTGCTATCCGAGCTTAACATCGTACCACGTGGGCGATGCGCATGCAGACTTCCTCTCCCTTGCACTACTTTAGTGTTTGCCGAGTGTGTTGAGTTTACGCAGTGTGATTGGAGTCACCCCTGATTTGCCGTCGCCTGCACATCGTCTGCGCTGCTGCCCCGGACTACGATCGAGCCACCCCGGGCGATGGTGATGCTGTGGCCAGTTCGGCGCGGCGACTTCGGCGGCCTCCTGTATCCAGCTCACAACCCTCGGCGGCGGACAAAAGAGCCGGCGGTCACCGACAGCTACTGCGGCTCCCGCCAGCAGGGCGCGTCGGCGCGAGCGACGCTTGCTCGTACCGGCTACTGCGTCGGCGACTCCGGAGTCCTGGCCTGGCATCGTGCCGTCGAGCCTGCAAAGCCGCTGCTGTGACCGGCGGACGCCAGCGGTGCACCCAAGGACAATGTCGGCTCGCATGCTATGGACAGCGTGTGGACATTTCTTCGGCGCGGCCACTGTTACGTGTACTACCATGTCGCGAAGCGCGCGTTGATGTGAGACCGAGTGACATGTTTCGCCGGAATATGTAATGATTTAAGGTTGGGGGGATGTGGGGATGCGCGACCCTCGCGCCTCCCCTGATGTTTTTCCCGCATAGCGCGTCTCCTGTAGTGCGGCTTCGCCGCACACGCGGCGGTCCGAGTGGTACAGGCGCAGTCCGAGAGATGGCGCTAGTGTTGCGCGGCTGCGGGGTTACCCTCGGCGGGAGATACAAGGCGCGCTCTCTGGGGTTCGAGGCAACGAGCGGGGACGGGCGTGCCGCACGTGCAGCGCGGCTCTTTCCCGGCGGGTCGACGCACAGCGGGGACGTCTCCCGCGTGCCGCCACCCATGCTTCTGCGAGACCGCCTCGCGTGGCCGCCTTCGAACGCGCCACGATTCGCGTGACCATACACGCGAACGACCAGGCGTTGGGATCCAGCATGGGGCGAACATATTCGCTCGCGAGGACGTGGTGAGTCGGACTTCTAGATTTGTCGCGCGCCCATCGGCATGTTTTGTGGATAGCAACTCGGCTAGCAGGCATTGATGTATGAAAGGTGCAATAAATGCCCTTGTGACTGTTTGCACTAATGTGTTGTCGTTCCTTTGTCCCAAGAGTACGGTGTGAGATATCCCACATCAGACCCCACATCTGGCTGCCCAACGTGGAACTCTTGGGGCATCGGACGATAATTTTAAGTGTTGCTTCGTTCGAGACCTTTGTTTGAACCGAAGCGTAGGCCTAGCGTGGATTTTGATCGCTAGCGTCAGCGGCGTGCTTTCTTGAGCGAGGCGGCGGTGGCTGTAGTGTGTTTGAACATGTCAACATACTAAGCCTTTTCGCAAGTGTTTTTTTTAATGGCATTCGTTGGGACGAGAGCCACGTGGTCTGCATCCTGGGAGAGCGAGGCTGAGCGCCCGCGGAGCAGTGGCAAGCCTGAAGCGAGTGAGTACGGAAGCCTCGTGGGTGGTCCGAATTTCTTTGTAAATAGCTTCTTCTATCTCTTTGACTCGGATGAAGTCGCGGCTCTGGGAGCCGGCTGGCCGCGGGCCACGGGTGCCACTACGGGCTGACTGGTATTGCGGCCTGGCACCGGGCGCTCCGACACCGTCTGGGACGGTGGGCGCCGTCAACTCGGATGCTGTGTGCACCGAGCGGAGTAGGACCACCTCACAGAGCTGACGTCTCCTCGCGGCTGCCTGTTTTGCGCCCATTTTGGGTGTTGTTTTTGGATGCCGGTTGTTGTCAGAGTAGCGACGCTTTAGGCCTAAGGCTTTACGAAGCTGCCTGTCGCACGTGGAGGGACACAACCTGGTGGACCGTGGCGTTGAGGTGTTGCACTTTGCTTACCTCATTCTAGTTAGCCTCGCACGAATTGAAATTACTCGTTCAACTCAAGAAAGCGAGCTTCGTTCACGTGAACTTAGCATCTGAGTAGCTGCCCGATCTTTTGCTATCCGAGCTTAACATCGTACCACGTGGGCGATGCGCATGCAGACTTCCTCTCCCTTGCACTACTTTAGTGTTTGCCGAGTGTGTTGAGTTTACGCAGTGTGATTGGAGTCACCCCTGATTTGCCGTCGCCTGCACATCGTCTGCGCTGCTGCCCCGGACTACGATCGAGCCACCCCGGGCGATGGTGATGCTGTGGCCAGTTCGGCGCGGCGACTTCGGCGGCCTCCTGTATCCAGCTCACAACCCTCGGCGGCGGACAAAAGAGCCGGCGGTCACCGACAGCTACTGCGGCTCCCGCCAGCAGGGCGCGTCGGCGCGAGCGACGCTTGCTCGTACCGGCTACTGCGTCGGCGACTCCGGAGTCCTGGCCTGGCATCGTGCCGTCGAGCCTGCAAAGCCGCTGCTGTGACCGGCGGACGCCAGCGGTGCACCCAAGGACAATGTCGGCTCGCATGCTATGGACAGCGTGTGGACATTTCTTCGGCGCGGCCACTGTTACGTGTACTACCATGTCGCGAAGCGCGCGTTGATGTGAGACCGAGTGACATGTTTCGCCGGAATATGTAATGATTTAAGGTTGGGGGGATGTGGGGATGCGCGACCCTCGCGCCTCCCCTGATGTTTTTCCCGCATAGCGCGTCTCCTGTAGTGCGGCTTCGCCGCACACGCGGCGGTCCGAGTGGTACAGGCGCAGTCCGAGAGATGGCGCTAGTGTTGCGCGGCTGCGGGGTTACCCTCGGCGGGAGATACAAGGCGCGCTCTCTGGGGTTCGAGGCAACGAGCGGGGACGGGCGTGCCGCACGTGCAGCGCGGCTCTTTCCCGGCGGGTCGACGCACAGCGGGGACGTCTCCCGCGTGCCGCCACCCATGCTTCTGCGAGACCGCCTCGCGTGGCCGCCTTCGAACGCGCCACGATTCGCGTGACCATACACGCGAACGACCAGGCGTTGGGATCCAGCATGGGGCGAACATATTCGCTCGCGAGGACGTGGTGAGTCGGACTTCTAGATTTGTCGCGCGCCCATCGGCATGTTTTGTGGATAGCAACTCGGCTAGCAGGCATTGATGTATGAAAGGTGCAATAAATGCCCTTGTGACTGTTTGCACTAATGTGTTGTCGTTCCTTTGTCCCAAGAGTACGGTGTGAGATATCCCACATCAGACCCCACAACACTTAAAGGGCAACTCCGGCGATTTTTTGACCATGTCAAGGTAATGGAATGTTTAGGTTCCCGAGAGCCCCCTGTCACACGTATGATAATAGAATTGTTCTGCAATTTCAAAAATAATTTCATATAAGCAAAAAACCGCAAAAACGAAACCTGCCGAAGCAGCCGAGCAAACCTCTTTATGTGGCGTCACAAGAGTCCCCTGCATGGGAAATAGGGCGAAGGCCCTATTTCCCCCGCATCGTCATGGAAATTCATGACGATGAGCAAAACGAGAACAAGGTGAAAGCGGGAGCCAACGGATTCTAGAAGAGTTGACTGTTGGGCTGGTTGGTCGTCCATATTTGAAGTAGTAGCTTAGCGCAAATAAAACCACAGACACAAGAAAGACGGACAAGGACAAGCGCTAGTTGACTATTGGGCTAGTTGGTCATCCATATTTGAAGTAGTAGCTTAGCGCGAGTAAAACCACAGACACAAGAAAGACAGACAAGGAAAGCACTTGTCCTTGTCTGTCTTTCTCGTGTCTGTGGTTTTATTCGCGCTAAGCTACTACTTCAAATACGGGAGCCAACGTTTCGACAAGTGGACTCGTCTTTGAGCAAAACGAGAACAAAGTGAAAGCGGGAGCCAACAATTCGACAAGTGGACTTGTCAAGTCCACTTGTCGAAACGTTGGCTCCCGCTTTCACCTTGTTCTTGTTTTGCTCATCGCCCTGCGGGGAAGGCACCCAAGGCATGCCGGTCTCGCCTGCTGTACAAACGAAACCAGTGAAGAGCAGACACCAGCAGACACCAGCTCTTCGGGTCTGTCAAATAGTGACAGAATGACAAATTCAATAGCCAGGAATCACCGTTTGCATTCGACCCGCCACCACGAGAGCCAACGCCCATGCGCTACATATAGTGCTGCAACATGAAGGCCAAGGGTAGCTTGGCAAATTATTTTAACATGATAGTGTTAAGGGCCCCACAATGGATTTTGGCGTCCAGCATCCCACATCGGACGTCGTTTTGGCAAAAAGAATTTCGAACCACCCATACCCAAAGCCTCCATGTGGCGCAAGGAAGTTACTGAACTAATTGAATTTCTCAAGCTAAAATATGCAGAAAAATCAACTTACAGTACAACTTACAGACATGATAGCATTGGACTGTAATTTTAATATAGGGTACAAGAAAACATAATTATGTTAAGCGAAAACTCAAACAAGCTTCCTTTCACACGTTTCTACCATTCACAGACCGGCCACAGCACCCGCTATTTGTGTGCGCTGGTGCACGAATATCTTGGAGGCCATGAAGCGGCGCACCCAGTTCCTTGCAACACCTCCAGATGGCATTCGCCTCCGTGCAAGGCCTAAATGTGATGGGCAGACCATGTGGGAAGTGGGGAAACCAGCAATCGACCATTAATTACTGTCTGATTACAGAAGGAACTCATAAGTTGAGAGGAAGGGTATAGCAGCATAGGGAGTGACCATAAACGCATCATTTTGAAAATGGGATATGTAGTTGGGAAAGAGAGCAAGGAGTCCAAATGGTCAGTCCAAATTTTAACACTGAACAAATAAATGTAGTCACAAGAGTCGAGGAAGAACTTGTCAAATGGCCAACTAAAGAGTGGGAATATAGTGAGCTTCTAAGTGTAATAACGACAGAAATATGGAAAGAGAAACAACATGTTTGTTAGAAAGGAAAAAAGAAACCGAAAAGCTGGTGGAACAGGCAGATACGAGAAGCAATCGCCGAATGACAGAAAGCATCCAGAGAGCACAGGCAGGCAAAAAAAGCGCAGTTGTCACAGGATGAAGTAGTTGGAAAGAAGTAAATATACCAGGAGAAGAAATCTATGGTTCAAATACTGGTACAAGCAAAGATAAAAGGTGAAAGTGAATATTGGTTGTCAGAAATATATGAGAAAAAGAAGGCCACACCTAGAATATTTTGGAACTACATAAACTTATTAGGCAGGAAATCTGGAACAATACAACAACATATCCTAGACGAAGATGGAAACAAACTGGAAGGGGAGGTGGCATTAAATTACATCCAAAAAATAACAGCCGAATCTTTCCATGGCAATGATGAGGTTTTACTTGAGGAAAAAAATATCATGAAAGAGAACCAGATGGAAAAGGAGCTGGTGCTGACAAATTTCAACTGAAAGAAAGCCGAAGAGAAAATTCCGAAGCGCACATCCACAGGGCTAGACAAGGTTCCCGTTAGGCTGATTAATGAACTAGGTCCAAAAAGTAAGAAAGCTCTGGTAAAAGCAGTGGAAAAACTTTAAAAGACAGACGAATAACAGACAGTTGGCGACAAAGTAGAATGAATTTAATTTATAAAGGTAAGGGGGAAGAAAGAATTCACTCGAATAAACCATTGACTAGTACACCGGTGATATACAGGTTAGCAATGCAGGCAATCAAATTAAAGCTCAAGCATGGGCAGAGAATAATGGCATTTTGGGAGAACTTCAGAATGACTTTAGAATTGGTAGGCGTTTGAATAATAACTTATTTGTTCTTACCCAGAGTATTTAAATATCAAGAGTAGAAAGAAGGCTGTTATATGTGGCCTTTTTAGACATTACAGGAGCATATGACAACGTAGACAACAACACTTTGTGGGATATTCTGGAAGGGGAAGGCTTGGGCGACGATTGTATACAGCTTTTAAGAGAGATTTACCTAGAAAATACCATTTGCGTTGAATGGGAAGGGATGAGGAGCGAGGAGAAAGTAGACATCAACAAGGGACTGAGGCAGGGGTGCCCTCTATCCCCACTGCTGTTTATGATGTACATAATGAGGATGGAGAGGGCACTAGAAGGAAGTAATATAGGGTTTAATCTCGTATAGACAGGCGGGTACAGTAGTAGAGCAGCAGCTTCCAGGTTTATTTTATGCAGACGACATTGTGTACCTAGCTAACAAGCAAAGTGATTTGCAACGTCTGGCTAATATCTGCAGAGAGGAATGCAAGAATTTAGGTTTGAAAAGCATTAAAAAAATCTGGTGTTATGGCATTCAATGAAAACAGTGAACAGACTATCAATTCACGGCCAGGAATTACCTCGGTTAAGAGAATATAAATACCTTGGTATATAGATAAATGAAGGCAACAGATATATGGAAACACAGGAATAAACAATAACAACAAAAGGGAAGAGAAATGCGGCCATAATGAAGCAAAGAGTGCTATGGGGATACAACAGGTACGAGGTGCTCTGGGGTCTGTGGAAAGGTGTAATGGTTCCAGGACTCGCATTTGGAAATGCGGCCGTTTGCTTGAAATCAGGGTTACAATCAGGACTCAATGGCAACCAAAGGTCAGTGGGACGCCTCGCATTGGGCACTCACAGGAAAACCACAAATGAAGCTGTACAGCGTGATATGAGCTGGACAAGCTTTGAAGTGAGAGAAGCTGACAGTAAAATTGATTATGAAGAGCAACTGAGGAATATGGAAGAAAGTAAATGAGCTGGCAGAGTTTTCAGGTATTTGTACAGGAAAAACATTGGTTCACAATGTAGGAAAGAACTAGGAAGCTCACCAGCAAGTATGCGACCGGTATGGTGAGCAACATGGCAACAAAGAACGTCAAGCGGAAACTCGGACAGGCTGAGATAATCTCATGGGTGGCAGCAATGCAAAAGAAACCTGCTATGAGTAACTACTTAACACTTTCAAGGCCGATTTTTTTCACCATATGCCACTGGCCAAGGTCAATTTTTTTTATTGCAGATTTAAATTCTTCAGAGGGACCTATTTCGAAAAAAAATTACTGTAACTTTTCTAGGGTGACCATACAAGTGACAAAGCAATATTTTGTGTTAGTATAATAAAATATGTTCTGTTTATTCATGAATAACAACAATAAAGAAAGGAAATAAACTTATAAGAATTAAAAGTTTCAGACGTTGTTATACACCTGGTTCAAAGGCTTGGAAAATGCACACACAAGATTATTTCGCAACTCAAACGTTCCTACTCTTACACTAATATTTACGTCCATAGCGTAATCGAACTGCATAGGTGAGCGCACTCAAGGAAACTGTGCAGTTGCATGCCCGTCAGAAGAGCAAAACATGTGACAAACTTCCGCGAATCTTCATCTTATTGCCAACCAGAGGCAATTAGGTTTTGCCATTTTTGAAAGTCTAAAAAAAAAAGAAAAAAGAAACGCTAACAAATGCGCGGCGGCATCCTTTGCGTATACGCACCCCTGCGAGCAACAAATGAGCAAGTAACAGGCAGTCGCCCTTTGAGTGATTAATAACGAGATAGCCATAAATTTTGCGAGTGCAAGCAGCCAAAACAGCCCATCGAACAAAACCCAAATTAACCACGCCAATGTGCGAGCGGTAGTATGTAGACGCGCCAGAGCAAACAAACCATGCAACAAAAACCGAGAGAGGGAGGCACGAGAAAAAAATTCCGTATTCCCGCATAACGGCAGCACATGCCAGGAAAGAAAAAGTTAGTAAATTAGCATGCTTTTTAAATGTACAGATAGTGCCATAAATATACGACATCGACCATTTTGGACTTGTTCGCGGCGCCGTATATTTGCGTCATTGACCCTGGTTAAGAGGAAAAAACGAAATCAGGAAAGGAACAACTTATGATAACTCAAAGGGAAGCTCATTACTTTTCGAGGCGTGATCAGGGTGCCTTAGAACACCCACTTATAAAGCAAGATATAAGAAGGAAGAAGAAGCATGTGCTTGCTATGGTAAAGCCATGTTTTATTATTAGAGCACGTTTTATTAGAATGTGGACATACCTGTCCAGCGTTCGATTTAGGCATCTCTGGCCTCCTTGAAGCCCTTGGGTTCAGTGAGAGCAGAAGGCACTTAAGTAAACATGTCCGCCATAGAGATTAGTAAGCGGAAGATTGGTGGAAGTAGGGAAACAACAAACAATGGAGGCGTGCAAACACAAAGTTCACAATAGGGGTTCAAAACGTTTGGCTATGGGAATTCATCCTAGGGTTTTTTTCCTTTTCTTTTGTTTTTTTTTTTCCTTTTCTTTTCGTTTCAACACAGGTGGGACATTTGGCAATATAATAACGAGCCTGGTGGGGCAACCCACCGCCAGTGGCGTAGCCAGAAATTTCGTTCCAAGGGGGTGGGGCGGGTGGTGGGGGGGGGGGGGGGGAGGGGCTTACGTTGCAGCTTGGCCTCCTCCTTAAGAGAAGGTGAATTCCTTTTTCTCAGCAACCACTTCACCAAATTTGATGAGGTTTATTGAATTTAAAAGAAAGACTTGAATTTTACTGACTTCTGGTCTCGAATTTTTCATTTAGGTTGTCAATTCTTTATTAAATATTAGCAAAAATTGCAAATTTCCAGAAAACGAAACTATCACATTTAAAACTCAAACTCAACAATGAAAAATAATATCACAATACTGTGAATCGCATCTAATAGTACATCTACAGCGGACAAAATTGATACGTTACACATGAGTCTGAAAAAATTTTGTATTATGAAAATAAGGCTTTTGCAGAACCCTTGTACACCACGTAAGCATTTCACGTAAGATACAAATTGACATAACAAATTTGTCCGCTTTGACTCTTATAACATATGCCATTTACAGAACCGCGATATCTGTTCTTGATGCAGAGCTATTAGTTGGTAAACGTCGTGCCTCTATTTTTTTTCGCACTTTCGAATTTTTCAATATATTTTAAACAAAATTCAGGCCCTAAATCGAGATTCCGCTTTCAACAGATACTATAATTTAACTTTTGCTCTCAAATGCAACAAATTTCATTAAAAGCGATCCAGGGGTTATCTCAAAAAAGCGTTTCTGCATTTCACATGTATTTGAATAGGTCGCGTCGGAGTTGGGCCCGAGCTAAAGCTTCCTCTTAAACAATTTGTCAAGGGATCAAATACATGAATAATAACTGCATTGCCATTGCCAAAGATGCTGCAAACGAATTCTTGAACACTACGCACTGTCAAAACAAGTAAAATATGTTTTTTTTTTTCATTAAAAATATACCGACTCGTATGTGCCAAAATTGTGCCCAAAATAACTGATATCAATGCTTCCATGTTTTTGTGTATTCAATAAGTAAGGAAAACATCACACGAACTTTAGAACTATATCAGTTCGAAACCAGCAAAGCAGTGCATGCCACTGATATGAAAAATGTAAAGGTGATGAAATGAACAGGTTGAGGATAAATATGTTAATGAAACTTTGTCATTCAAGAACCTTGTTTACATTTTTGTACATATGCAACGGCCAGTGAAAAATCTCAATGACGCTGTCATTTATTCCAATGTATTACGCAGGAGCAGCTGTCACCGGTCGTGTATCGTGAGTAATGGCACCGAAATTTATTCATAAATAAATAAATTATTCAAATTTATTATCATTTATTCTGCAAAATATACGAGGGCGAGTCAAATCAAAGTGAGCCAATGCGAATATATGACAAACGGGGTACTTTATTTAAAAGTAGTCTCCATAAGCATTTAGAGATTTGTCCCATTGACTAACGAGTCGCGTGATTCCCGTCTCATAAAACTCCTTGGGTTTCTGCTTCAAGAAGTCTGCAACTGACTCTTTCACGTTATCGTCTGACACGAATGTGTTTCCCTTGAGCTGTTTTTTTCATTTGTCCCAAAATGTGGAAGCCTCAAGGTGACAGGTCTCAGCTGTATAGCGGGTGTTGCAGTGTTTCCCATTTGAACTTTGCCAGTTTTGTATTAACCACATCAGTGACGTGGGGACGGGCATTGTGGTGGAACAATTAAAAATTAAATTATGGGGTTTTACGTGCCAAAACCACTTTCTGATTATGAGGCACGCCGTAGTGGAGGACTCTAGAAATTTCGACCACCTGGGGTTCTTTAACGTGCACCTAAATCTGAGTACATGGGTGTTCTCGCATTTCGCCTCCATAGAAATGCGGCCACCGTGGCCGGGATTCGGTCCCGCGACCTCGTGCTCATCAGCCCAACACCATATCCAGGTCATGGAACAAGATGACTCCATTCGTCCATTTTCCACGTCATTTGTTCTTGATTGCGAGACGCAGCCGATCCGGCATTTCGCAATATCGGAAACGATTGATAGTCTCTCCGGGTTTAGCAAATTCTATAAGTAATGGCCCCTGACGATCGAAAAAGAAAGTCAACACCTTTCCGCCGGAAATGACGACCTTTGCTTTCTTTGTGGGTGGTGAATTTGAATGTTTCCGCTGTAAGCTTTGCTGTCGTGTTTCAGGCTTGTAGTAGTGGCACCATGGTTCATCCCCGATCACAACTGCAGACAAAGTCGTCACCCTCATTGTGATACCGGATCAGATGAGTCAAGGCAGCGCAGAACCGCTCCGTCTTATGGCGGTGGTTCAAAATCTTGGGCGTTCATTGCGCACACAAGAGCCAATGACCGAGATGTTCATGAATTATGGCGTGAACCGAACCGTGACTGATGTTCACACACTCTGCCAGTTCATCAATGCTTATCCTCTGTTCTTATCTCATCAGCTCATCAACCTTTGCAATTTGTTGGGGGTGATTGCACGATGGCTTTGACCCGGTATTACATCGTCTTTGCAACTTTCACGTCCTTCTTTGAACCGTTTACTCCAACGCTTCACAGTGGCCAATGAAATGCAATGTTCAATGTACATGGCAGCCATATGGAGATTAAGTGCTTTTTGGGAAACATCTTCAGCTGTCAAAAATCTCATGGCACCACGCTGCTCAACTTCTGAAGCGTCCGTTACGTCACGCAACCATGTTCAACCCAGCTTATGAAAGCATGAAAGAATGTTTACCCTCACACCTGCGTGTCACTTTTGTGAATGAGAGATGCCTGTGTGATACGCGCATGCCTCGCAGATAATGAACCAAACCATTATTGCGCGGGATGGCTAGGCTCAATTTCACTTAACTCGCCCTCGTTCATTAGAAATGCGAAGACGCAATGGAATATACAAATGCTTGATAAAGGGCAAGAAAGAAAGAAAAGTTCACTGCACATATACACAAAACTTTGCAATAAGATATTTGAATATATGTATAAGTCTCCAATAAATCCATGTATCTAAGAAAAAGTCACTGTATATGATGTGTCAACCAAGGCAAATAAAACATGTTGCGCAATCACAGATTCACAGAATTCTAGATCCCGCCCCATTCCATCGACTCCCCCAATATATCGCGCGTGACGGAAGGTGGCGCGCTTGCTCCCCACTCTTCTCCTTTGTGCACACAAGACTGAGCCACCATTGTTGGCTCACCCATTCCACACCCCGTACGCTTTAACTCGCACATACAGCATGCGGCGCACAGTCACAATGTTATCGCCCTTGGACTTCATACGAAACATGAAGGCAACGGCGACAGCAGTAATGCGCCTGGAGTGTCCATATAATTGCTATCACAATAATATAATAAGAGTATCCGGCAAATTAAGCGTCCCATGGCCGATTACTGTCCACAAAACAAGAAGTAACAGAATCGAACTTTCACCATGCGACAAGTTGCTGCGCCGCAACAATGTTTTTTTTTTCTTTCTCCTTATGTGGTGCGGGGGCACCGAAATGAAAAGAAAAAAAAAACGCAAGGGAGAGTAAATTGGCCACAATCCAATGCCTACTTTGGGCACCTAATGTGGCTACCGAATGAATATCGAAGAAAATGTGACGTTTGGTCCACAGAGAACCATACGCATAGTGCTCAGTATTCTACACCGGCGAGACAAAGACTTTCCGGAGAGGTTGCGCTCAACAAATGCGGGAACGCGCTGCAATCTGTCGAGTCCTCACAGGGATGGTGGTGAGCGACCATTGTTTCTTTTTCTCGTCTGCTAGTGAGAAGGCGTCCATAACTCTGCCAGGCAAAAATCCACTCAGCCAGAGAAAACCAAACGTGCACCAAAGTGCGCCGCACGATGGTCGAGGCAACACGAGAAAAACGCATGCGCTCTGGCTGGCTCTGGCACCCCACGGGTAGGGTAGCGAGAATAAAAAAATTGATGAGGCTCAATGTGTCCTCGTGAATAAAAGTCAAAGTAGAAAAAAATATAAATAAGAATGTAGTTACCCTGGCTGGCTTTAGTGTCTTGACACGGATGCTTTGGCGCAGGTGAAAAGAATGTTGATATTTTTTTTCTGTGACATGACGGCACAAATGAACCATCACAAAGCTTCCGTCTCATCAGACCACACTGCGTGCTCTGTTAACTTGTCTAATAGTGTGTTGATTTGGCTTGTCTCGTTGTATGTTCCGATGTACGGCTTTAGAAAAGTCAATGCACCTTTGGCGTCAAATGTTTATAACAACATTAAACCCACAAACTTCCGCAATTGAATATCTAAAGCACAACTTTGGAAATGACAATGCACCTTTCACATCAAAAGTTTATGAGAACTTTATACACGTAAAGTTTTGGAATTGACATCCATGCGCTCTATAGATTCCGCGGCAAGCTCGTTCCCCATCCAAACGACTTTGAAACTTTGTGCTCGGATGGGGCTGCTTGTGTTATGTGACTCCCGGTGCATGGGCGTTGCCACAAAATCCAGTCCGCGTTAGCTATGTTCGCGGTGAAATGTCTTTACGAGCGTGAAAAAGACATTCAAGACAAAATTCAGAATGATTTCCGGTGCCGAGGGTTGCTTTGGTCGACGGAGCATCGACAACACGAAAACATTTCGGGGTGGGGGAGGCTGAAGCCCCCCCCCCCCCTCCTGGTTATGCCCCTGCCCACCGCCCCATTCCAAAGTGGACCGTCCGTCCGTCCTTCGCAGCCCACGCAAGAGGCCGCATTTCTACCTACCAGAAAGCCCACCTTTGTGCATAGCGTTCACCACCAGCGTTTCCCGTTAACACATTATGGTTACGTACGCTGTAGCTGCCGGGAAGCGTGAGAAGCAGTCAGGTATCCTTGAATGCTATCACGTTCCACTCTTAAAGGTGAAGCTTAAGCATCCTCCAATATTTATACGTGCTGCTTGCTATTTTAGGCGTTTTACCCCTTCTCAGGGAAGCGCTTCACATGCTCACTGTTAGATGTGGAGCACGACTTTCCACATTTGTATCCAGCAAGAACGCCACTGACAGTCCAAATCACCGGCCGGTGCATTTGTTTACACAGGCCAATACAGCGACCACTCGTCGTTTGCTTGAGATATAATGCTAGCTGCTCATCGGTGACATCAATTAATGTGAGAATATGTCAAAACAGGCAGAGTTTGTGCATGCAAGCACCATGGCATCACTCTGTATTGCGCTGATATGAACGACCACACTCCTTCGAAAACAGCAAGCAGGAGACCGTATTATGGGATCATAGTTGTGCTGGCTACTTATTCTTCGTATTCTCTTCACGCACACAATATATCCCGTAGGGTAGACACAGATGAGGACGTTATGCATATGATCATTCATTTAGAGAATGTATAGTTTTCTTGCGGAAACGCCGATGCCAGTATCTATTGACACCATCACCAGCTGAACGAGGTGGTTGTTTATGCTGCTGTATCGAAGGCGCCTATGCTTGCTGCGCATTTGGGATACAAGGCAAGCAGTGCACCTCGAAAGCTGAATAATGAGTCTGCATGACAATACGTAAAAAATACACCCATGTTCGTAGTCACATTTAATGTAGGGAAGTGCCGGAAAGTGCGGCTGGCAGCTTTCCGTCGAAAAGGGCAACATACCGATTTCGATACTGCTAAATGCCGTTGCTTTTGTGTGTGTACTGTAAGAAATGAGAAATGGTCTATTTAAAATCCGTATAGTCAAAACTGAACTACAGAAACAGTTTACTTCATCCTTATGGCCTAATTAGTTTCAGGTCAGTTGCTCAGGTCCGCCAGCAGTAAATGCATGAACCCTGCGACTAGGACATATACACTTAACCTCGGCTAAACACGATCGGCATAAGCTGAACCTGTGTGTGCGGATGGCGAGGGCTGAAGTTCATGCAGCCAACAATGCAACACCGCTTGCCACCCCCCCATCACTTGCCCGTCCACAGGAAATGCAACTTCTCACACCATGCACTAGCTCACGGTCATCAACTCCTCGACGCTGTCACCTTCATGATCCCAGCATGCTCTGCATGGAACACTCCTGACGTCATACACAATATGGCCTGTAATTGAGGAAGAGGTAAGGTAGGGTGTTCGAGGCAATCAATTAAATTCATTTGTAAAAAATCTGTGCAACTCTCAAGCCTGCTTTTTTGATGACATGACGGAAGTGTTCAGAGGAATGCACCCAGTGAATTTCATCGACATCCATTGACATCGAAAAATCGCCCGAGTTGCCCTTTAATGAAGTAAAGCTAAGATGACCTCATGTTATCTAAAGTACTAGTTGACATAGGTTTCACAGCAGACATCACCTATATTTCTCACAGAATTTATGCAACTGGCCACCTGATCACTGAAAATGCTCATGTTTATGTTCCTTTCAAAAGCATTATAACCACTTGTTTTTCAGACACTCATACGGATTTCCTTTGTTGCTTCATGTGTAGTGAAGAGGACGAAGAAAACGCTCTTGTGTCGGCTGTGCGCGCGATCAGCATTCATGCACTGCCGGTGCAACCAGACTGTGCCTATAGTGCCTTATAATAAATCCCCATACTACATTTGGCGGAATGTGCTGCACTCCCCGACCTCACCCTGGGACTTCGCAGCCGAACTTTGACAACTGCTCCAGCCGCTACCATGAACGAGCCTCCCAAGAATCTGCTTGGAGCATCCGCCGCTCCTATCATGTGCGCTATCATCCGTTAAAAACAGGAGGGTGCCGCTGCCGCTGGACGCTCCTATCATGTGCGCTATCATCCGTTAAAAACAGGAGGGTGCCGCTGCCGCTGGACGCGCCGTTTAGCGGCAGCGGGACCCTCCTGTTTTTAGTAGCGGATCAGGTGAGACTGATGTGGAAGATTGGCTGTCTACCTATGAACACATCAGTGATCACAAGTGGGATGGCCCGACGAAGCTACGCACCGTCATCTTCTATCTTGCTGACGTTGCGAACCTCTGGTTCCACAATCATGAACGGGAACTACGAACCTGGTCCGCTTTCAAAACAGCATTCGCGAAAGTCTTCGGTCACCCGGCCTAGCGAAAACTCCATACTGAACAGCGCCTAGGCCAGCACATTCAACAGCCCGGCAAGACTTACACCAGCTACATAGATGATGTCTTGGATATTTGCGCCCGCGTCGATTCCACCATGAGTGTAGAGGACAAGGTGAAGCACATCCTCAAGGGCATCAAGGACGAAGCATTTCAAATGCTCCTGGCGTAAAACACTACTTCTGTCGCTGCTGTCATCACTCTTTGCCAGAGCTTCAATGAGTTGCGTCGACAAAGGGTCCTTGTGCGCAGTGCCGTTGCACCTGGCGACTCTCTCTCGTGCCTCGTGCTTCACTCCAACTCCACGCCAGCATCATCGCTCTCTGTTGAGATTAAGGATTTCATTCGTGAGGAGGTGGCACGCCAACTGTCTATGCTGCCTCTCAACGATCGACCTCCCCAGCCTGACGCATCTCTGGCTGCACCCATTAGGCAGGCCATTTGCGAGGAACTTGCCGAGTCGCTACCTTTCGCCCAACCCTGCCCTCCCGTGGCTGCACCTCTGACCTAGGGCGAAGTCGCCGCGCGACCTGCGCCGCCAACGTTCTCGTTTCCAGCGCCAATGCGACTTCAAGCTGCACCTCCTCCCGCGTCGCCTCCCGTTCCATCTCGACGCCCAGTTCAGACCCCTTGGCGCACACGCGACAACCGACCCATATGCTTCGCTTGCGGTGTCGCCGGCCACGTTGCGCGCTTCTGCCATCGTCGGATGCCACCTGCTAACGCTACTGTTGCACCGCCTGGATATGCCTATTCCCACGATACCACCGGGCATGCGATGCTTCCCGACCACGAGTTTTCGCCGCCTCCTCGACGCCCTGTCGGCACCCATCGTTCGCCATCACCACGTCGTCGCTCACTTTCCCCCTCACGTCGCCGCCAGTCACCTAGCGAGGGAAACTAGTTGCTGCAGTTCCACAGGCACGAACTGCAAGCTTCGCGACTTCTACAATTCCTGCACAGTCGCCACACAATTCGTTGGACGTTGTGGTCGAAGGAACCGCCGCAATTGCGCTTGTTGATACTGGGGCTGCAGTTTCTGTTATCGACAAAAAGCTTTGTCATAACCTCCACAAGGTCACAACACCGTTGTCTGGTATGCTTCTACGCATTGCGACCGTGCAACATATAGCCCCGCTTGCTCAATGTACTACAAGGGTGGTCATCGACGTCATTGTCTATGTTGTTGAATTTTCCGTGTTGTCTTCATGTTCACATGACATCATTCTCGGCTGGGACTTCTTGTTTCACCATCGTGCCATCATCGACTGTGCCCGGGCTGAAGTGGCGCTTTTCCCGCTTGCCGATGCCCCGCTACCTGACCCTTCTGAAGATAAAGCCTCCAAGCTCACCGTTGCGTCCGATACGGACATACCACCCGAAATGTCTGTGCTTGTGCCCATCTCTTGCTCTACCACGCCAAACACTACAGCACTTTTTACACCGTCGCCGATTTTTCTACGTCACAAGGCCCTACCTCTCCCGTTTGCTGTCCTCACCACTGTATCTGCATTATCCTCTATGCTTGTGTATAACCCGTCTCACTACCCTGTGACCTTACTGCGTGGCGAATCGCTAGGTCGTGTTCAGCCCCTTGACCTGCTTCACATTCTCAATGCTTCCGACGACACGGCCTGTTATGAGCTCGATACCCTCACTTCTCCTGTGCTGTGCACGTCATCATCATCATTGTCGTCATCGTCAGACGTTCTTGAATCTGTTGTAGATGCTAATCCTGCCGCCTCCGTATCGGCATCAAGTCCTTGCGCTTCTTCAGAATTTTCAATTGTCGTTTGATTGTGAACAACCATCTCTGGGGCGTACGGCAACTGTCACTCACAGCGTCCACACTTGTTCCCATCCTCCTTTACGCCAGCGACCATACCGCGTGGTCGCAGCCGAGCGACAGATTATAATGAGCAAGTCGACGATATGCTGCACCGTGGCGTCGTTCGCCCTTCCCACAGTCCTTGGGCGTCTCCTGTAGTATTAGTACGCAAGAAGGACAGGTCAATACGTTTCTGTGTGGATTACCGTCAACTCAATAAGATCACTCGTAAAGATGTCTATCCCCTGCCTCGGATAGATGATGCCCTCGACTCCTTACAAGGCGCAGTGTACTTCTCATCTTTGGATCTTCACTCCGGCTATTGGCAAGTGCCAATGGCAGAAGATGACTGTGAGAAGACAGCTTTCACCACGCCCGATGGCTTGTACGAATTTACCGTAATGCTATTCAAGCTCTGCAATGCGCCCGCTACTTTCGAGCGTACGATGGACACCATCCTTCGTAACTACAAGTGGAAAACATGTCTGCGCTACCTTGATGATGTCGTGGTTTTTTTTTTTCAGCTTTCCCGGCGCACCTCGTTCGCTTGCGTGAGATACTGACCTGCCTCACCTCTGCTGACCTCCTACTCAACATCAAAAAGTGCCGTTTTGCTGCCCGCAAGTTAACAATATTGGGACACGTTGTATCGAAGGATGGTGTGCTTCCTGGCCCAGCCAAGCTTTGTGCGGTCGTAGAGTTTCCAATTCCCACTACTCTTAAGGCGCTCTGCAGCTTTATAGGGCTCTGCTCTTACTTTCGGCGTTTTGTGCGCAATTTCGCAACTATCATCGCACCACTGACCAATTTGCTTACCGCTACCAACGGCATCTCCGCGTGGTCAACTTCCTGTGACGAAGCATTCAAGCAACTACATCGCCTACTTACTTCGCCACCGATTCTTAGACACTATGATCCCACAGCGCCTATAGAGGTACAGACGGATGCCAGCGGCATTAGACTTGGTGCAGTCCTCGGACAACAGAAAGACGGCTATGATGAGTACGTCGTCGCATATGCGAGCCGCACTTTAAAGAAGGCAGAAGCCAATTACTTAGTAACACTAAAGGAAAGCTTGGCCATTATTTGGGCTCTCGTCAAATTTTGTCCATACCTATATGGTCGCCCTTTTGACATTGTCACGACCACCATTCCATTTGCTGGCTGTCCTTGTTGAAGGATTCATCAGGTCACCTAGGCCGATGACTTCGCTTACAAGAATATGACATCCGCATTGTCTACCGCTCGGGCACAAAGCACTCTGACGCCAATGCGCTTTCCCGATCACCGCTACCTTCTGATGTGGCTTCAGTGTCTCCGCTCTTCGCATCCATGTCAGCCTTCAACGTCATTGATATGCCGGACGAGCAGCATAAGGATCCCCTGCTTTCAGCTATGCTGAATTTCCTCCACAACCCATCCGTCACAGCCTCTTCTCAAACACTTTGTCGCCAAGCCATTCACTTTGCTGTACGCAACAATATCATTTACCGCAGAAATTATCTGCCTGATGGTCGCAAATGGCTCCTTGTGATACCACGACACATGCGTTCTGATGTATGCACTTATTTTCATGCTGCTCCTCATTATGGTCACACCGGCATTCTGAAAACATATACTTGGCTAAGGCAGCGTTTCTACTGGCACGGCATGTATCACTTCATGCGCAAGTACGTACACACTTGCACGGCGCGCCAACGGCTTAAATTCCACAGCACCCTCCTAGTGAGCTACAGCCACTGCCCTGTCCGGCTCAGCCCTTCGATTGCATCGGCATAGACCTATATGGGCCACTTCCCTGCAGCTCCTCAGGTAACCAGTGGATAATTGTAGGTGTCAACCACTTGATGCGGTGCACCGATACTGCCGCACTCCCGGCAGCTTCTGCACCTGAAGTTGTGTTTTTCATTTTGCGGAACTTCGTTCTTTGACATGGCACACCACGCGAACTGCTCAGCAACAGGGGACGTGTCTTCCTGTTCGAAGTAATCCAAGCCCTTCTCGCTGAATGCAGCATCGTTTACCGCAAGTCTACAGCCTACCACCCGCAAACGAATGGCTTGACGGAGAGGTTCAATCGCACACTCTGTGACATGTTGACTATGTACGTCGCCTCGGATCACAGTAACTGGGACACTGTTTTGCCATTCGTCCCGTATGCCTATAATACGGCCTCACAAGCTACCACTGGCTTTTCGCCTTTTTATCTGCTGTGTGGACGAGATCCCTCGTGTACTATGGACACACTGCTCCCATACCGACTCGATGCTTCCAAATGCACTTCTGTGTCTGAAGCCACCAAATACGCCGAGGACCGTAGGCAGCTCGTGCGAACCCTTACAACTGCTGCTCAAGGTCGTCAAAAGGTGCGGCGTGACAGGGGCACACTTACACCACTTTTCCCAACTGGTTCCCTTGTTTGGTTGTGGGTCCCACCTCATAGCCCTGGCCTTTCAACCAAACTCCTCGCACACTATGATGGCCCCTACCGCGTCATAGACCGTACCTCCGTTGTCACCTACGTTGTAGAACCTGTGACGCCATCACCCGACCTTAGACATAGTGGGCGTGACAAGGTTCATGTAAACCGACTTAAGCCGTACTATGAACCCCTCATCCTACCTACGCCGTAAGTCGCCAGGATGGCTGCTTTTCTTTCCCGGGGGCCATTGTAGTGAAGAGGAGGATGAAGAAAACGCTCGTGTCGGCTGTGTGCGCGATCAGCATTCATGTACTGCCAGTGCAACTAAACTGTGCCTATAGTGTCTTATAATAAATCCTCATATTACATGTGCTACAGTCGGGCGTATGACAATTTTTCCTTTCATGAACCTCCACCTCGTGGGCTCCTGCAGAACTGATTTGCCAACAAGGACAGCTTTGGCAGCAAGAAAATTACTTTTTTTTAACAATGTAAAATTCTGAAAATGTCTGCAACTTGTGACAGGCTTCTGCAAATCCTTTTAAACATATATGTAAGTAGCCCTTTTCTCTTACTTTTCAGACAGTCCAATGCATCCTGGCACCTTTTTAATGGGGCAGGGAGCAAATGGTGACACTGCCACCACCAAAACAAGTGTTTGGAGGGAAGTAACACAAACTGACAGAAGAAATAGTCTTCAAGAGAGCCAGAAAGACACCCATAAAAAACATGCAAGTCAGACTGCCTGGTGCATAAGAATGGTCACTACACTGCACTTACAGTTAGACCTCAATATAATGAAGTCGATAAAATTGGCACTATGCTAAATAAAAATTTCATTACATTAAAATTCAACTCACTACGCACATAAGTACAATCAACAACGGATTTTTCTTACACGGAAGGGGCTGTAAAATTTGCCAAATTGGTGACAAACGGGAAAAAAAAATAAAACACAATTTTCAATGAAAAAAATTAATTCATTTTGTTGAATCTGAGAGTCGGCGACCAAAGATAAGATTTCATGCAGCGTCGACAATATATCTTCACATCGACGGCACGAAACAAAACCTGCACCGCCGTGGCTGATAGTGTCGCCCACAGTGGGACGATGCTATCAGTGGATCGCTCTACGCACAGTCCAACCATAGCAGCATTGAAACGCGTCAGGCGCCGCAAAGAAAGCTTCGCTTTAAATCGCATGAAAGTGAGGCGATGGGTGACAACTGGTTTTTCACAGCTGCCATGTTGCAAGTTTGCAACAATGCGCGTGTTATGTCCGAGAAATTGAGCAACATCTGGTACGGCGTCTGAAATTTCTGTAGGTGTTATGAGTTATTTCTAGTACTATTGGTTCTATGAGCAAAAAAGTTGCAGTTTCACCCCAATGGTTAAGCATTGATAGCAATAGTAAAGTACTAGATAACTACATGAAGATTTGTAGTTTTATTGGCCATATAAATTGCAGTAAACATTCACTTAAAAAGCGTACAGGCAAGCATGAACAGTTCGCATTTGGTGAATGCGAACACTCGCTGCCACAATGCTGGTGTGATGAAAAGTGCAGGCAAAAAGAAGCGAATGCTTTGCCTCTCACTTCAACGCATCTCTGAAACTCAGGATTACATGACCTCTACCACTAAACGCGCGGGAAGACAGCGCACATGAAGCCACCAACCTCTGCACCCGCCGCAGGTTACCTCCAGAATAGGGTGCACAAACCACATATGTGCTGACAGCCATGTGCAGCCACTGCCAGGCTAGAGGAGGAGACATCCGCTCATTCCCCCCCACTCCGCCGTCCCCTTGCGCATGCAATAGGATCTTACCACACTTACAGCGCGCAATAGGCTCTTATCCCACCTGGACTTTATACAAAACATGACCCTGAGGGGGTTTTGCATTTAGTACTAGTACTGCTACTAATGCTGATCGCTGCCACCTGAGGCAGGGATAAACAATAAAAACACCAAATCGGGCGCTGATATAGCGCACGCTCCGAACACAGAAGTACATGCAGCATAGAATGAGTTGATACGAATGCACCATACCCTCCACCGACACCGTACTCACCAGTCATGACCTAAGAAATCACTAGCTGAATGAGACTAGGGCCACTAGGGCAGCCAACAACTCTGCCAGCATAAAGAGCGGCGCTGCAGTCTTATAAAGGTTAAAGAAATAACACATGTAGGGTTTCCCTACTACTTTCGTAACAACACTATGTGCGATGGACTTCCAACTGGATTAGATTGGATTGGATTTTTTTTTCCAATCTGGTCAGACAAAGTGCAGGACATGGATAGAAATGTACAGAACTGTAGAAATCGTCAAAATCCAGGAGTCTTTCGGATAATTCCAGAGACTTGGCAGGTATAGAATAGTGTCCTATTCCATTTGGTCTTCAAGTCAAATACAGTCGCCGACTGATTTTTCGGACTCCTAAAATTCGGACATGCTCAATTATTTGGTCTGCTTCGCAGCACCACCATTCTCCCCATAGACCACAATGTATAACAACTCCCGAAAGTTTGGACACCTTGCAACCTCTCGCCTGATTTTTCGGACACTCTTTGAGCCAACTTGATCGAGAGCACCATGCACCGACTCTGACTGGTGCATGGTTCGACTTGCTGAACGCCATTTTTGTTTTGAACGGCGCCTCCTTGCTGCCCCACGAAGTGGCGCTACTGCAAATCCCTGCTCATTATCATCGTTTCTGCCTGGTTCGATTACAGAGGCTAGAAGGTTATCCTAGTGTCGTGAAGGCACGAGCCGACATGAAATACTGTGCTATTCTCCGGCAGATGGCGCCAGCACTCGCTGGTGGGTTGCTCTTGCGGGCTCCGGCGCGCTTTTCGGCGGGCGCTCAAAAGTGACCGGCGCTTTCCGCCGATTTGCAAGTTCAGAAAATATGCATGCAATAATCTACGAGGGCCAGTCAACCTCACAATCTTAGCAAGCACGCTTATCGCGACGAGAGGTGAAATAAAACTTTGTTTTGGGGTAGTTTGTTTTGGGGTAGTTTGCCTATAGCTGGTTATGACAGCAGCGTAACTGAGATGAAGAGACAGAGAAACGAGATGGTGCGCTTATGTGTTTCTATGTGCCTTGTCTTCGTCTCTGTTGTGCTGCCATTTGAACCAGAGTGACTGAAGTTACGCACGCAGCCGTAATAAAATGGGGTTGCTATTTTTTTTTTCTACGGGAGATGCGACACCAATCAGCCCACAAATGTGGAGAGGTAATTGAATGCTTTCTGTTTGTCTCGTGCATATAATTTATTGCAGCTTTACAAAATTGGACACTATGGTCCGCAAAAACGTTGTATGGGGAGAGCTTTCAAAACCTATGTTACAAGGGTTTTTTTTCTTTTTTTTTTTTTTTTTGCACAACGAAGGTAGGTATGTACAAAATCGGGGAGCATTTTCGCGACTGTCGTTCTACTGGCATCGGCTCATTTTCAGGAGCTTCTGCTTTTCTATTTGTGTGTTCCGTTCCATGTTCTTTGCTTTTGCAAAGAAGTGCAGCATAGTCAGCGCATAGAACTTTACTATGTTTGTTGTCAAACTCCGCACATGCTCACTGCATGCAACCCACTTCTTTAATGCTTCGCTCCCTGAACGAAATGCAAAAAACAGACCATGCTTTCAGCATGAAGCTGATTCCTGCTGAAATATGCATTAAATGTGTCCAACTTTACAAACAAGCTTCTCAACAGCTTTGGAAGGGTAGATCCAGCCCCCATGGTCAAACTGCCTTGTTAGTATGGAATTTCCATCACAATCTGCTTGTAAGGGCAAAATACAAAGGCGAGAGGCATACTCCGGGCGTGGAAACTTTTTTAAAGACTTTCTGACAACATAGCCAGCTATATAATGTACTAATCTACTGTCACTGTGCTTTTCGACACAGTTGTCGTGATCCAACTGCTTGCCTTGTGTTTTTAACACAGATTCTGCACACTCCAAATTGCCATCGTCCAATATCTCATCAATAATTTCTGTTAGGTGGTCAGCCTTTCGTTTTCCAACATCAGATGGCTTTGAGAAGGCGATTACGAAGTCTCCTGGTGAGTTCCCATTTTTAGGAGGCCTTGCCATACTGTAGGATGACAAGCTGTTTATTATAATTAAAGGCTGTTCAGATGAAAGATGGTCATTACAACCAAAGGATTGCCTTACAACACCAAACATATTTTCCATTTTGTCCTGACTAAGATTAGCTGTTAACAAGTACTAGTTTAGTGAGCTACTTAAGTAGTCTAAAAGAGACAGAGTGCTTTTTATGGTCACATGCAGACCAAGGGCAGTTCCTGGGCCAAGAAATCAACCACCATCCTTGGCAGCATAATCTTCCCATTCTGCAAGGAATGCAATGAACTTTTCAAGAAACTTTGCTTTTGGAGAGTTGGATCGGAGGCCTTTAGACGGTGTTCTTGAAGTCATTATAAATATCAACCTTTCCATAAGCTTCACAAGCTATTTTGTCGGCTCAGTTGCTCTAAAGTGCCTGTCCAAATGAACTTTATAGAAAAAAATCTCCTTTAGTACCTCCTCGCTAAATAGCTGGAGGGCTAAGTTCACGCACATTTTTTCAAACGCATTTGGATGAATGTGCGAACGAGTAATGTGTGGCATTACTTTAAGAGTTAGTGAATCCATCTCCAAGGCATTGTCACAGAAGTTCAGCACGTCGCATCGCACCAAGCCGTGGCACTACGGTTGTCAACATAAATAAAGGCTGGAAAAAAGTGAACTACGTCGGTGCACGTGCTACCCAAAACTGATGACGACTTGTGTCTGCATTCCTTCGGCTGGCATCAGTAGCCCACCACAGGAGTGCAGCGCCCTCTTCGAACTACCCCGCCAAGCATCCAAACTGGTTTCTCCGGCGCTTCGGGAAACCTTCTGTCGTTCGGCGATCGCTTCTTGTATCTCCCTGTTCCACCAGCTTTGCAGTTTCTTTTTTTCCTTTCCAAGGAGCACGTTGCTTCTCTTTCTGTATTTCTGTCGTTATTACACTTAGCTCGCCATATTCCCATGCTCTTCTTGGCCATTTGCCAAGTTTCTCCTCGACTCTTGTGAGTATATTATTTGATCAGTGTTCAAATTTGGACTGGTAATTGTGCACTCCTTGCTCGCTTTCCCAACTGCATATCCTATTTTCAAAATGATGCGTTTATGGTCACTCCCTATGCTGCTATACCCTTCCTTGTCAATGACCATTTCTCTCAACTTATCATGAATTCCTTCTGTCATCAGACAGTAATCAATGGTCGATTTCCGGTTTCCCACTTCCCACGTGATCTGCCCTTCACACTTAGGCTCTGTATTCCAGATAACAAGGTTATGTTGCGCACTAAGATCTAGCACTGACTTCCTGTTGTCGTCGGTATAGCTAACTAGATCCTGTATGTGGGCATTCATGTCACCTAATAGGATAATTTTGGCATCATTCCCGAAACTCTTATTAAGGTCAGCACTTAGGCATTCCACTAACTCTTGATTCTTCTCTGCGCAATTATTTCCGGCCCACAAATACATTACGCCCAGCCAAGTTTTTTTTTTCTACTCACTGCACCTGATAACCAAAGATGCTCTTGACATTTTGAATTCTCTTTTCCAATTGATTCCCTGATGGATCAGCATTCCGACTCCCCCTCCCTTTCTTTCCGACTTAGTTCTGTTGCCCCCTTCCCAAACATAATTCTCAATCACTGGCGGGTCTTCCAAGTCCCTAAGGTGCGTTTCTGTAACTGCATACACCCCTACTTGTTCTCTATTTAACTGCTCTTCAATCTCTACCCATTTTTCCTTTCTTCTGCCGCCCTGCATGTTTATGTAGCCTATTGCATGGCGAGCTCTCTTTCCTGTTTTCCTCCTTTTTCTGTTACTGACGGCGATACTATTCTGAAGTTCCCTTAGGGGACCTTCTTCATTATTACCTACTCTGGCCTCCTGAGCGCCCGTGGGCCCCCTGAAAAAGCAACAGCGCAACCAGCAAGTCGCCAGCCCACTTCTCGTCCAAGCCTGTAATTGAAGTGGATACTGTCTCGTTCAAAAGCACCACACCTTCTCACTTCCCTGTTTACTACGACAACCTCGAAACCTTTCTCTCGGCTCATTTTCCATATCGCCTCATTAGCAGCCACTACGGCTCTTTGTATGTGACTGTCACGTACAGGCACCTCTGGCACCGTGCACACCACGATCTACACCTGAAGGGACAGCTCGCGCAAGTTGTCCACCCCATTCGCCAAGCGCTGGGCTAGCCCTGTCCCTTACCTGTTTAGGACATCATTTAGCCCACTAGCTGCTATGACAAGGTTGCGCACGTGGGCATTTTCTACGAGCGTTGCTTATGCTCGCTCCATGACAGAACCCAGTGTCCGCACTGAAAATGTCCCTACTGCCACTATTTTATCGCCTTTTACCCTCTCCACAAATGCTTCTGAGCACCTAGCCAGGATTGAGTCGCCGGCGATAATCACCATTTCACTCTCTCCTACCTCTCCCTGCTTCCCTTTGTCCTTTTCCACGTGATTTGTACTTGACAAGTGGCATCGACCCCTGCGCTCCTGCTTTTTCTGTGTGGAGGCCTCAAGGTAGGTGTCACTCTTTCCAGCAACTCCCTCCCCACGTTGCATGCACTCCACGTGCTTTTCTGACACTCCCTTTCCTGTCACGTCAGGGGACTGCGTTCAACTGTCATGACCATTCTCGTTCACAATGGCGGCCCTGTTCAGCTTTTCCTCGGCTGCTTGAAGTCTTTTTTCCACTACCTTCCGTGCATCATGCTCCATATTTAGCTCACTTTTGAGCTCTTCGAACTATTCAACAAGCTCATCCTAGAAAGCCTCCATTTTCTTCAGCCTAGCATCGACATCACAGCATGTGCCGACTGACTCGATTTCCTCTCCATTTTCATCCGTCCCCTCGTCTGCCTTGAGGGACCCCCCGTACACTGCACGCTTTCCCGGCTTTCTTGCCATGTATTGCACGGCTTTTTCTAATGCAAATACTATAATAGTATAATAATGCAGAGCACGTGCCTTCTAGTAAAAACCAATATGCACAGAATCTAAATCCTTAAAATGCCGCAAAGTAATTCTCACAAATGTTCTAAAAACAATCAACGCCGCAAAGACTTAAGATATGACACGTTTTCATATATGTTCACCCACACGGCCACACTCTCACTTTCCTACCAAAGCAATATTCCCGATACCAACGCACACACAGTAAAACCATTATTAGCTATTATTCTTGCCACTTCCAAGCTACTATTTAATGGCTATAAAGACTTAACGTCCCAGGCAGTTGCACATGTTCAAGCACATGGCACGAAAGGATGCTCTTGACCATCCTGCAAAACCAAATATACACGAAATACACCCGCGCACAAAAAAAAAAATTGAGAAAAAAAAAAGAAAACTACCCAATTATTATTTAAAGGCTCAAAAAATCTGCAAATCAAAACGGAAGCAAGCTCAAAGAATGCACAATAAACTTATGATTTTGTTGCTGCCACGGAGTCCTGAAAAACATGTCCATTCGCCACAAAATCTCCCGTGCATTTGGTGCCATTCCAGGATAGCGCCCCCTTCCCCCCCCCCCCCCCCCCGACACACACACTTTACCGGTAATTTCGACTTGCTTGAGGTGGGGGGGGGAGGGGGGAGGGCGCTTGCTCGAAATTTTATGGTAGGCAATTATCGACCCGTGTCTGTGTTGCCTATTTTCTCAAAAGGATGAGAAAAAAATTATAAATGCTCAGATAGAACATTTCTCAAAAAAAGCACAATCTTCTAAGCTCAGATAGAACATTTCTCAAAAAACCACAACCTTCTAACTGACTGTCCACATGGTTTCAGAAAAGGACAAAGTACTCAAACTGCATTTGCAACTGCAAAAGGAAACTATTCTGGAACATTTCGAAAACAAGATCATGACATTACATATATTCTTAAGACTTAAGTAAGGCCTTTGATCGGGTCAACCATCAAATACTACTCGATAAATTAGAATGCTACAGGTTTAGAGGAACAGCTTGCTTTGCAACTAATTGAAAGCTATTTAAACTCTCGTCTACAATACATCGAACTAAAGAAGATAAATCCAGGCTGAAGGCCATTGATTCCAGAGTTCCTCAGGGAAGTACCGTATTTACACGATTCTAACACGCCCTTGATTGTAACGTGCACCTGTTTTCCATGACAAAAAGAAAAAAAAATGACGCTCTCGATTGTAACGCGTACCTGTTTGCCGTGACCTAAAAAATAAAAGTCCTTTACAATACCGCGCACCTTATTCTTTCATACAGAAATACAACTTGCTCTCATTTGGAAAAAACAAACATTTACAGCCAATGCACTAAAGTTCCGATAAATAAAGAAAGTAGTTTCGCATGAAAGGCGAAGCATTAATTACGATAGCAAATTAGTAGACACCTATATGAAAAGTAGGGATAGTAGTTTTATCGGCCGTATCAACTTTGAAGCATTCGCCTACTAATTAAATTAACAAGCATGGTGTCACGCGCGCACAAGCAAACATGAACACATCTCACTCAATGACCGCGGAAACTCTTTAAACGCTCGAGTGAGGAAGTGCGATTGCAGGTGGGAGGGAATGGACCTTTGTGCGGCCTCTCGCTTCGGTGCGAAGTAAGCAACGAGAACACAATGCGGTGCACCTAGATACGTAAACTCTTGTCTCCGTCCCAGATCACTCTCAAGATAGCAGCCGCGCCATACATAGCAGCAGCCAGTGTAGAACGCGTCTGCTGTTTGCGCCAGTCCCGTATGCAAGTTTCGGGAACTCCGAACGCCCGTGATACAGCCCGATTTCCGTTCGTCTCCGCACACGTGATCGCTTTCCTTTTACTTGCAGCATCGTGATGAACTCTGCATGTCTTTGCAGTCAGCAATTCCACGCTGATAGAGCAAATGCAGAAAATGGTAAGACGGACGGTGCACTAACCTCAGCCAAAGGAAGCATTGCCTAAGCACACGTATTACAACACATGGAGAAAGCTACGGCAGCTAGGCTCGAAGCGCGTACGAGGCGACCATTTTGAATTGCTTATGGCGATATGGTAACAGAGATTTAGGGTCATACTCGTTTCTAACGCGCACACGATTTTTGGACCCGTCTTATCAAAAGAAAAGTGCGCGTTAGATTCAAGGAAATACGGTATACTGGGACCAATATTTTTCTTTTTACATAAATGATATTGTACGAATTTATGATAAATGCCAGTCTTTATGTATGTAGACAATTGCTCAGTCCTTGTAGATGGCACAAAAATGAAAGAAATAGTGACTAAGGCTACGGCCTTTTGTCGGCTACTATACCTGTGGTGTAAAAGAAATCGGCTTAACTTAAATTAATCAAAAACTTAAGTGCGTCCTGTTTTGCCCACAGGGAACTGCGGAAATAGCAACTGGATTCATAACCCTAGGTCCTTACCAAATCACCATTGAAAAATCAGTAAAATTACTCGGAGTCGTATTCACGGAGCACATGTCCTGGAACGAGCACATAAAAGACCTACTAACGAAGTTGAGAAAAGCTGCCAGTGTACTAAGTCATCGTCGCTACATTCTTCGGGCTAATGTTAAAAGGACTTTATACTGCGCCTTGTGGAATTCCCACCTGTACTAATGCATATCAGTCTGGAGAAACACCACACTTACAAACCTACATAAACTTACATTAATACAGAAAAAGCACTGTGGTCCATCCAAAACGCCTCGTTTCTAAAACATACAGGTCCACTATTACGTAAGCATATAATTATTAAAGAGGACAAAATTTACATCCACAAATTACTAATAATGTATAAAAATGCTCAACTTGGCAAAACTGAAAAGCATTTAGACCTAACAAACTCAAAGGAAAAACAGTGTTGCATCCCTTTAGGTACCAACTACCTTTTGAAATTCCTTTCTCTTATACACATTATGGCACAGAAAGGAATCGACACAGAATGCCACTTACATTGAATGAATACTATGCATGAGATATATACTTACACTAACAAAAAATAAAATATTTGATCTTTCTATAGTGTAAAGAAAAACCTAGTATCTTGAATAGATCTTTTCTGACTAAACTATGCTAAAATCTTTCATTAATGTTTATGGTGATACCCAATACGTGTTTCGATGTACTTTCTGTCTGTATTTTGTGTGTATACTGTTTTTAAGTACTTCATATCATGTTACTCACAGATTCTGCGAGACGGTTGACCTTAATTTGAAGCTTTAAAATGAAAAATAAGAACTTCTCTGCATGCTCATTTTCTCCATGTATATTTGCTGCTGTACGGGTGACAAGAGCTCAGTCAAGTTGCTTTGTCGCAGCTTTTTCTCTTGCCACCTATTTTGGTTGTATTGTATACACGAAAGACTGAAATGAGCAGATCGATTGGCTTTAATGCAACCTAAGTGTAGCGAGCATAATGTATAAGCAACTACTACATACTGTACTAAAACTGCATGTTTTCACAGCAAATTACCAAAGCACAAACTTTTTCGTAGCAGAGTTATAATTGTCGTTGTAATGAATAGTTACCTATGAGGCAACTGGAGCTCATCCACAGGTGACCCTCGCTCTGAAGTACCCAGGGTAACATCGTAGCCACCTGGAAAAGGACACTCAGCCAGGACTGCACCAAGACTACGGGCTACCCTGACTTCATAGCCCCAGTAAAGGCCTGCCTCTGTTCGGGGACACGATGGTGACACAGCAACACCTCGCAGCTTTTTGCCAGGGACCCCTTCTTTCATTTTCACAGTAACTCGCACTCCTTGTTGCAGACAGCGATCTATCTTCACCTGCAACAGAATAAGATTAATTACTAACCACATGCTATGCTGATACAAGCATGAGACCATGAGTGTATAAAGTCTTCTGTTTAAAAAGAAAGTTCAAACATCAAAATGCTGCATTCTGTTACACAGCATACACAATCTTTCATTTGGTCATAGGTGAAAAACTCCAACAAGTACACTGCCAAGCACACTTATAATGGCCCTAGTTCAGTAACCTCATTATAAAACAAAAATGGCATGGCTGCCTCAAGAGGCATTTCATTAACAAGAAAGGCAGAGAGGTTTACCCAAACCAGTGTGGTCTAGCAGGCGACTCTTTAGAGGGGATGGGGCAAAAGGAACAAATAAAGAGTGATAAGAATAGGAAGAAAGGCTGCTTATAAATGCATACAAAACACTGTGGTTTTCTCTAAAGTTGTAAGTACAGTGCTGTGCAAAATTTACATTAGGTCAATGGCACAACGACTCAGGTATACGGAACATCCACAACCACAATAGGTCAGTTACAGCAATGGCAGTGATATTGCAACAGGTGGGTTTAGTAAAACAGCCACGGCCAGTGACTGCTCTGTCTGTAGCATCCCTTTACACCTAGTTTACAGTCAACACACAGGTCGCACTGTGACCAGAAACGCTTCACCAGAAATCTCACCTAAAATGCTGCAGTTCAGATGTGCAAAACAGGGGTCACTGCTAATAACCTTGCTACACAGTAAGGAATTGTGCAGGATGTTCACCCTTAAATGCCCACAAGATATCTATTATAAATACCAATGCAATATTTCTTGAAAACAGTGTTTATTGTCCAAAGAACATAATGCAATGCCAAAAGTTTCCTAAAATGACGCAAAATAAAAATGATTAGGGTGGGAATATATTTCCCTATGGGCCTTTGGCAGACCCCAAGTTCTGGTGGAATTTTTCAAAGCATCGCGCGGTGCAAAAGTGAACATTACACATCAAGCGAACAATCTTCGACCTCTTGTCATTCTGCTTACTTGAGCAGCACCAGTAGCGTTTGAAGATAGCTGTTCCTCTAGGAAAATGCGATACAGCTGACAGGCGCACTTCATCCAGTACACCAAATTTGTTCATGTCACCTTGGAAAACCTTCGGGGTGCATGTGTTGCTGCTCTTTTTCTTCGACTGTACCCTTCAGAAACTGTCTGGATAGCATGGTTTGTTTCACAATAATTTGAAATACGTCCCTAAACAATGCCTCAAATATCAGAGACGAGAGGCTGGGTGCCAGTTTTGAAGAGGCTAGCGGCTCAGTATGTTTCTATTTCTCTATCTATTTATTTAGTAATACTGCAGGCCAATATGTTTTCCCAAACAGGAGGGGCTTTACAGCAAGCAAAAGAAAGTACAGACAAGCATAAATAATGTTGCATAAAATGACCATAATGCATAAAAAGAAGCAGGGATCGCACTTCATCATCACTAAAATACACAAAAATGCTTTGCCAATGCAGCCATGAAATCAATTAACTCAAGTACACCAATGGGAAGTGAATTCCACTCGCTCACCGTTCGGGGGGGGGGGGGGGGACGCACATGTAAATGTTTGTTCTAGCGAAAATTGGCGCAAGCAAATATTCATGACTGTGTCATGTTCTTCTCATAGTATGCCAACTTACAGAAGTGGGTAACACCATATCATTTTTTCAAGAAAGAGTATCGTGTAGTAGTACAAAGCGATTAATTTTTCTGCATGTTTGTAGTGTCTGTATTCTGTTTTGTAACATTAATGAGGATGGGGAATCTTTCCTGGCATATTTTTTGTATATAAATCTCACAGCTTTTCTCTGTACTCGCTTGAGTTCCATAATGCCCTTTTCAGTTGCGGTTACCAGACTTCAGCAGCACATTCTAATTTAGATCTCACTATTGCTTTGTAGGCTAATATTTTAGTTCTTATAGCCGCGCGTTTAAGCTTCTTCTTTACGAGCCACAGTTTCTTTAATGCCACTGAGCAGATATCCGAGATATGTGCTGACCATGTGAGTTTATTTGTAGGAGTAACGCCAGAATATTTCTGTTTTTCGACTTCAGGGACAGTTCTGTTTTCAAGCTGGTAGTAAAATTTGCTGGGAGATTTTTATTTCTTGTTACACGTAAAAGTACAGTTTTTTCTGCATTGAGCTCCATTCCCCAATTTGAACACCAGTCGGTGATTGCTACAAGGCATCTCTGCAACACATAACGATCATCATGGGACACAATTTCCTTGAAGATAACACAGTCATCAGCATATAACCGAATGGACACAATAGCAGGAATAATATTGAGCATATCATTAACAATTATCATTAACAATCATTAGCAATGGCCCTAACATACTGCCTTGAGGTGACCTGCCGGGGGCTAGAACTACAATCTCTAACTTCAACAAACTGTTCTCTATCTTTCAGATAAGCGCAAATCCACTGTACAATAGCAAAAGGAAGTCAAATTTTTTCTCATTTATACAGTAACTTTCCATGGGGGAACCCTATCAAATGCTTTGCTACAGTCCAGAAAAAAGCACATTTATTTGTCTTGATAAATAAAGTAGTTGGGAAAGTCCTTGCACTGTTACTAATTGAGACACAGTGGAGAGCCCTTTTCTGAAACTGTGCTGAAAAGGTGATAGTATGTTATGATTGCTCAATAACCCTTGTATGAAACCAACAACAATATGTTCCAATAGCTTGCAGCAAGGGCTGGTAATAGATACAAGCCGGTAGTTTGAAACTGTTAGATGGTCTCCTTTCTTATGTAACGGCACAACACGCGCTTTGCGCCAGTCTGACACTATTTCTCCCGATTTTAAAGATAACTGAAGAAAAAAATTAGAAATAAACTCAGACATTTGTTCAGAATATCGCCTCAAGAAAGCATTGGGAATGTTATCAGGACCAAAAGGTTTTTTTTATATTTGTACTCAAGAGCAGCACCAGGACACCTTCACAAGTCATTGAAATGTCATCTACCGATGGGCTACATGTGCTTGAAAGCTTAGTCTGATCTCGCTCAGCAAACACACTTTGAAAATAATCACTGAAGTGCTCTACAATGCTGTGCGCATCCTCTATTTCAATTCTATTAATTAACTTTAGTACTCTCTATCTGCTGTTTTCTTTGGTTTAGATGTAACCAAAACTTTTTAGTATCACTATAAGAAATTCTTCAATATTCGTCCTATAGAACTTATCTCTGGCCAAATTTATCTTTATCATAATTTCTTCTTGTTTCAGGTGCACAATCTGCAGGGTCATCGTTTTGTTCCTCTTTCTCAGTTCTTTTAATTTTACGTATGGCTTGGATACCTTCTCAATTTATCCAAGGATTCAGCTGTTGTTTTCAAACAGCTTTTAAAGAGACAAACTGCTTAGTACAGCACTTTACGGTATCCTGAAATTGTCGCCATGAAAGCTCAACATTATTATCAATTATTTCAAGACGTGTATCTAGATAATCTATGACTGCTACATCATCGGCCTTAGTGAAGTTTCTAATTGTTTTTACAGTTCTATGATTTTGATGCATCTCCACTGGAACATCCCAGCAAAAAGATATAAGCTTATGATCCGATATACTACTAGGCTCGACTACCATTGTTCCACCAAAATATATTTCGCTCAGAAACAGAAGATACAGAATATTATTTCCCCGGGTATCATTGTTAATAACTTGCTAGAGGCTAAAACTGAGCATAATGTCTATCACCATGTCACCAGAAAACGACGAACCATAATTTAAGTGATTATAGTTTAAACATGACAGGTTAAAGTGACCGGTTATTATCAAATTATTTCCTCTCAGACTTGGAAGATGGTCATACAATTTATGCATATATGAGTCATCGGCACCTGGAGCCTGATATACCTGTACAGAACACAAGAAAAATGACAGTCCCCAGATAGACACCTTCAAGAACAAACTTTCATGTCCCATGATTTGATCTGCGACTGTTACATGAACACCGGACTTCGTTATGACTGCAATGCCTCTACTGCAAGAAACCCTATCTTTTGTGTATAGGTGATGGTTCAGTGGAACAATTTCATCGTCACGAAAGCTTCATGCAACCAAGTTTCTGAAATGACACAAACATGGGGATCATATAACAAAAGCAAATCTTCTAGCTTATCTGCTTTATTTACAATACTTCTGGCATTGAACGAAAGAGGCCGGATATGATATGCCTGATATGCCTGCAAGCATTAGCTTTTGGTTGCTGAGCAGTTCGTTCCACAATTTTCTTTGTGGCGCCGTGAGCTCTCAGTTGCAGAAACCTTTTTGCGGGAGTTCGAGGTACCATCCCAAGAAAAATACTGGTCATCAATTAGGAGCTTGTCATGTACCAGCTGGATTTTCTTTCCACTATTTTTATCTGTGTCCGCACTATCCCAAAACAATTCAAAAGCAATCACCCTGGATAGAAATATCTGTCCCTTTTAGCTTGTGTACATTCTGCATGACTGAATGTTTTTCCGTGTAGCCTGGAAAATGCACGATAATCGGCTTTCCCTCTGAACTCTTCCCTAGCCTATTTATTCTAGCGACCGACGTACAGCTCATGCCCATTTTTTCCAGAAACACTTTATTTAAAAATCTGCGGCATAACAATGATGCAGTTTCATTAGGAATTTATGGAATGCCGAAAACTATTAGATTCGACAACCTACTATGATTTTCTAGGTTGATCAGTTTGGCTTGCGGTGATTTGAGTGTCTCTTCCATTTTGCATACAACTGCGACCAAGCTAGCAGCTGCTCTCATATGTATTCGTTTTTATGTGTTCTTCCAGCTGCGTCAAACGCTTCTCAAAACTATTAACAGCTTTTCCTGTACTTTTAAGGTGTGTTTTCAAGGTCAATATATCATTTAATATTGCCTGCTGTCCATCCATCAATGATTTAAACATTTCTTCAACAGTTCTTTGTATGTTCTTTGTATGTGGCAGTGACAGTGCAGACCAGCCATCACAAAACCTTCATCACATTCGTCATCTTCCGAGTCGTCGCTCAAATCTATATCAAAGAAGCCAATGCCTTGCTTTGTAGTCAGATGGCCATTGTCTGTTGCATCACAATTCGAGCGAGTAATTATGGACAATGGTTCGTCCTCGTCATCATCTTCCTCGCTATCAGAGGAGTGGTTTAGTTCATCAGGCAAAGAAAAGTGCAAATCCAGGGCCTCTACAACGGTCTAGCATATTTCCATCTAGAGAAACAGAAAATCGCACCCCGAGGATTAGCATCATGGAAGGCCCATAGGAGAGTATATTCCCACTCCACAGTAGCAATTCATGCGCCAATAACTTTACTTCCTTATTACATTAGGCCCTAAAGGTGATCCCAACAATAGCTCAACATATGAAGCATTCAATAAATGCATTTACTCACATTTCTCACAGCGGCAGCTACATTCATCCACAAGTTATTGCAGTTGTTGAAAACACGTGAAACAAACGTCCGCACAGAGACAAAAATGCTGGTAGCACTCATGAGCACTGTAGCGCCACATAGTGGGTTGTGTGGGAGTCGCTCAAATTTTTTCCAGTTGGTTCTCGAGCATTACTCCAGATGCTTCAGCAGTCTCATGGCGGAGCAATTGAGTGTCTTGGAGATAAAGGCATTGAAACTTTTGGGGAAATATGTTCCCAATGGGCGTTTAACGGTTGAATGCCAGGGAAAAGAGCATGGGGCGAAATATATGTAGAATGTCAACCAAGCAATTGTACTTCAATGGATGACAGAATATTATGGGAGGACAGAAAAAAAAAAGTGGAAAAGATGCCCTGCCACATTATAGGCCCTTTGGAAACTTTTGCTGTCATGTGGTATCAGTTGCTGTAGCTGCAGGGCACTATGCATCATGTCTGCATGCCACATCATGGCATGACATTTGTCATGATGTTGTAAACCATACACAGATGGAGGGGATCACATGAGAAGTTCCAGGTTTGGTAGTGTACAATGTTGGCCGAGCTGGTGCATAGCTAATCCAAAGTACTCCAACGTAGGTTTGAGTGCCATTAAACTATCAAATGGTCAAACCAATGGCGATTTGGAGCCAGTGACTCCACGTCAGCATACCTGCCAACCTTTGAGCATTAAAAATTGTAAAAATTTTGTAAAAATTGTAAATTTTGTAAAAAAGTTGTAAAAATTTTAAAAGGGCAAAGGGAGGATACCATGCCTTTTTTAATGTTTGCACTGAGCATACACCTTGTATGGGATATGTATGGACTTTATCAATGATGACTGACCTTTGAATGTAGAACACAAGCTGTAATTAAATTGGAACAGCACAGGCTGACAAGCAACACATTCTGTTTAGATCACAGTAACTTTTTTAATGACTTTGCTGTTGCTGATTAGGTCCGTTTTAAAAACTTCTTCGAAGCAACTACCGATCAGGCACACAATGTCTAGGGCTGCCACGAAGAGGACGGCAGGAGCACCAGTCCAAGTTCTTTTTCTGCAAGCATTTTTTTCAATACAGTGCTGTCTCATCTTTCAATACCTTATTTATCATAAAAGTTGATGTAATATTTGTAAAATTGTAGAACAAGCCTAAATTCATATATCCAACAAAAAGTTTTAAAAGTTGGCAAGTGTGCAAGTGTGCCCACTTCTCTGAACTACACTGTCTATTCAGCTTGTACTAGTACATGCACACATACAATACAGCAAAGGTATAGGGAGGCAGCATATTTTCAGAATAAATAAACTTAAAATCATCGTTACTGACTCAGGACATAGACATAACCGCAACCCCCCGAATAAATGTCTTCCACTAATTTTGTTGATTTTATCCGGAGCAGTCCACTTATCACAAACTTTGAGACTCAAGTTCATATGTATTTAAAGCTGGGCAAGTTGGTATGGGTTCATTTCTTACATAACAGTGCCACAGAAAAAATGCAAAACTGAAATGAAGACACAACGAATACAAGCACTGACTCTCAATCAAAAATTTAGTCAAAAGCAGACAATACACAGTAACACATGGTCATACAATGTAAAATATTAGTGATGTTATCCGTTTGAAAAATTATTTCCCATGCCATGCAAGTGATGGATGACTGATACAGTTATCTATACCTATGTGCCAAGCCTCAATGACTTCCCATGGTGTCTGGTTCTGGTCATGATGCCCGACTAAAACACAAGCCTGATGAAACAGGCCTCGCAGTTCAAGAAAAAGTGGTTGTTCACCTGCATTCCAACAGGCTCACATTTTAGCCAGGCACCATGACCAGACAACATAGGAGGTCATTGATATGCAAAAATAACTGCATCAATCATCAATCGCTTTCATATGCATGAAAAACTGTTTTTTAATAGCTAACGCCACTCATTTTTCACTTTGTATAACCGCGTGTTGCTATATATTGTCTGATCAGACTGCAGTTGGCATTTGTGTTCACTGTCTTTTTTGTAGTCTTTTGTTTCGTTTTTGTGGTGTCATTATCAAAGCAATTAACTTTGAGACACAACAAATGAATGCTGCATGACAGCTTTGTTATAAGTGAATTTAGTTGTACTTGCACTAAGGCTACTAACATGCACACACTATAGGGCGCATAGCAACATTTCTCTATGTTTTGTCAGCAGAATGTTCAGACAAGTTCACCTAACCTTTGATGTTACCAGCCCGATACCAAAAGAGAGAGAGAGGGTGGACAGTTGGCTTTTGGCAGCAACAGCCAACTGGCATTTTTTTCGTTTTTTTTGCAGCAGGCTGTACCAAAAAATTTGCTACATGAACAGTATGTAGACACTAAGAAAATGGCCCTAGTAATAAGAAAGGATGACACTACCTCTTTGCCAAGCCCACAGTTGACATAAGACCCACTGCCTTCTTTAACAGGCAGCCGTGCCACAATTCCTTCCCGGTAGGCACTCTCCTCAGTGGCGCGCAGGTGGTGTGGGCAGTCCAGTGGGTTGAGCAACCCTGCAAACTGCAGGTCACGATGCAGGGGAAAGAGGTGCTTGCGGAGGTACTGCGGGCACTCGAGGTACTGTAGCACACGTGCCAACTGCACCACCCCTTGACCAGACTTTGCAAGGCCACCAAATTCTCCATCCACAGTGGCCCCATTCTTACCACTGCAAACAGTACCAGTACCGCTGAGGTTTTTCTACATTACTACTTGAACCATACACTGCACAACCACAAAGAAACTATCCCACAATAGAATAACATCAGTGGTTTACCTCTTGCTGAGGAAGAGACAAAACACAGCATTTGTGTACTAATAATTCCAACTACACTTTTCTGCAAAAGTGAATGGCCCCATGCCTGATAATCCTGTCAAGCAAAGAATGGCTACAACCGGCCATGTGATGCTGAGAGAGATGTTTGACGTCTGAATGTAAAACAAACGAGTTAGAAATATTTTAGTGTGCAATGGAGAAAGCAAGCTTTTTTTTTTTCCTTGATCACATGAATGTGGCTGCCTGTTCTCACAAGACATGGTCAAATGGTGATGAACCTATGATTACTGCCGTATTCATTTATGTTGCTTTGTAATGTGCCTCAACATGATCTAAAGAATGGAAGGGGTCAAGAAGATTCTCTTCTAAGAGGATGTTGCAGTCATTGTGTCCAAAGTAAATGTTATTAAAAATGGTTACAAGCAGATGCATTTTAGGTGTTGTCGAAACTGGTGCGAACATACCGTGCAGTTGAGCCATCATCATCATAGACAATGATTTCATCCACACAAAAAACGACTGCAGCCCTTGCAATCTGGAGGGAGAGAAAAAGAAAAGGAACATGAGCTTTGATAAAAAAAAAAAAATCTTGTACAACAAGTAAACACAGATATCACTATACGAGCTCGCTAAATTACGAACCTTGAGAGCGTCGTGTACGGCTTGAAAGACGTGAAATATGCCTGCATGTGTTAGTTTGGTTTCCTGCACATTCTTTTAATTTAAATATGACAGATGAATCTTAATTTAATGAAACAAATGGTAGCAGTCAAAAGAAATAAGCATAGCCAATACACTTACCTGCAACACTTATTCTGCTTCTACAGCAGCACAAGTAGCTTATATTAAATGAATAAATCTAAAGATTTGCAGTGAACTGCTATATATAACAAAGTAGAAAAGCCATGAACTGCTGCCACGGTAACAGGTAGCATGGGAGTAACTTGGAAAAGGTTACTTCATTGACGTTTTGACTGGGTGCCAGCCGTCATATCAAGATGAAAATAAATAAAAGTCTCAATACAATACTGTGCCTTCAAAGTTAACCTTTTACTAATTTCATTTTAAACACTATATTAACTATGCACATACAGCTTGCACAAATACTTCAAGCTCTTTGGTGGACATGTGTGCAGGAAATTCATAGTCAGGAAATGTATGTTTAAAGGGGCCCCAAAACACCCCTAGTACAATAGCAATACCTTTCGAGGAATATATTCCTCGGGAAAATTTTGAAAACACCTAGTGTGAATAGAGATACAAGCGAAAAAAAATTTGAAAACACCTAGCAGGAATAGAGATACGAGCTCAATGTACAATTTCCCCATTCCCCTCAATTCAATGGTTCCTCTCAGCTTTGGCAGCATCGATAGCAAAACCCTGCCTATCACTTCTTTCTGTTTTTCTTCTTTCCCCCGATACCTTACCATAGTCCTTCCAGGCTGGTATCTGACAAACGCACATCGGGTCAGAAAAAGAAGGGGCAGTGACAGAATGGGCAGGACGTGTTAACTGCTGCTTCCCCGTTCTATAGAAAATCTGGATCAGTGCACGTGCCCAATGGCCAGCATCTATAAGCCATTACGCTTCATGTTACATCAGCGCTAATGTTGCCCAAGGTGGAATAAAAAGTGGGGGTATCTTAAAGCCACAGAAAAGAGCAAGCAATCTATGATGCGAGACTAAGTTCCCTGCAACACTGTCTACATTTCAGGGATGTTTTCTTGCTTTGTTCAAAAAGTGTTTCTGTAGCCCTTTAGCTAAAACTCATTAACCTAATAATTTAAGTTTGCAACATACATTGCAAATTTAAGGCACGCACATTGTAGGCAACTTTCATTTTTGTTTGATTTTTCTACATGGATCTTCATAAATATTCATCCCTAAATTTGTCACTTAGTACAACTAATTTTGCATTTTAAGGCAGTAATGGCAGCACAAATGCACACCCCAGAGCAATGCAACAGCTCATTGCGTTAAACTGTCACTCATATTTCGCAAAAAGAACCAACCACAGTAGAACCCCATTGATACATTGTTTTAGGTGACCACAGAAATTATACAGGGAAACATAACATTGGATAATGCTTGCAACAGGACTACAGATGAAGCAAGATACTGCTCGCACACAAAACTTTACTTGAAGTAGAATAAGAAGCCAACAACTATTGAAAACCTGCTCAGTAAAGCCCTCTGTTGCTGCCTGACAGTTAGGTTAAATGTTCAACACTTCTTTAGAGCGCTCCAAAGAGTTGTGAATCACGCTAAATTAAGCTTGCATACCTGCAAACTTCAAGTTCCTTAAAATCCTTGGACATGACACCGAGGAGAGCTATGGGAGATGGGGTATATGCAGGTGCTTTTACTTTATGCTTGCTCTGAGCACACACCTTTTGAAGATTAGATATGTACTTCCTTACCACTCTTACTACAGAAATAACAGCAAACTTAGAGCAGCAGAGACTGACAAGCAACACATTGTTTCTAGATTACAGTGACCTTAAAAGCAAATTTTCTGTTGCCAATATCGCCTGCTTCGGGAACTTGCTCAAAGCCAAGTGCCTCTCTGGCATCCTTTCACCATGAAAAAACTTTCAATGGAAAGTTCAGAAACTGATGACCGAATCTCTTTTGCAAACAGAATTTATTTTTTGTAAAATTTGACAAGACATTGTAAAACATTGACATAAAGTTGTGAAGCGCCCAAATTCATAAACAGTACGAATAATATGGGAAGATTGGCGGGTACAAGCTTTTAATTTTCACCTTACGCTTGAGTCAAATCTTCGATAACAGCGTCTTTTCAAGACTCGCAGCCCTTTTTCAGTTGCCAAGCAGCCGTGCATATCGATGTCACTGCACAAGGTATCGAAGACCACACTTCTGTGAACAAGGTTGGGGGGCAACCCCTTGTGCCTTCATGCACCTCCTCTTAGCTTTTAACTTTGTGAGCCATGTTGAGATTGGTGACCGGCAACAATCTTAGTATGGCAACGACGATGCATCAGTACCGCATGGCAGGCTCTGCAAAGTGGCCGTTTTCAATGGCAACATGTGGTGGTGATTGCAGGTGACACCGACAGATGATTCCACATCGGCGGTGTGCTATTCGTTTTTCAACAAAGTAAACAGAAAGCTAATACACATGACCCTATGGAAACTAAACAGGGCCTGACCACTGTCTGACACCTGTCTAACAACTGCATCACTACAGCTCGCAACATTGCACTTGTGTTCCCACTCGAGAATGCAAGATTAGCCACACTAAGTGACAACTTTCAGGATAAATATCAAGGAAGGCAAGCCTTGTAGGAAAATCTAACAAAATAAATCTCGCCTAAGGATCACTTGTCAACAAGTTACAAATATAAACGCACACTGTAAATACAAAAAATTGAAATTCATGAATTTCAGTTTATATACTTTGACAGCACTTCCCATGCAGTGTGTCCACCAAAAAGCATAAAGTTTCATTTGCATTGCCCACATAGCACTTGAAATGAAATGTGTCATAAATACGAAACAAGAAAATTATGCAATAAAGTGTTGTTGAATTATAAAACTTATTTCACCAACAGCTTTGAGTAGAACATGCTTCAGCAGGTTAATAGTGTCTGTTGTGTTCATTCGTGGTGGTAAGATACCCATGCTTCAGCAACTCCCCTCACCATTGAAGACTTGCAGCAGAGGGTGACTAGCCCACTCACAAAGCAAATGGGGTTAGTGGCTTGAGGTGTGAAAGAAAGGGCAAGTAAAACAATAAGAAGGAAAATGTGCAGAGGGTGAAGAAAACGAATCTTGTTTCCGCCGTCTGTCCAGCTCTCGCATGACCTCATGCACTTGTGAACGACAATATTGGTACTGGAATCAGGCATACGGATATAGCAAGAGCAGTGAACCCAGAAGCACATGCACAATAAATGCATTCGTGTGTATGTGTTCCAGACCCACTGCAATCCTCTGAAGCTCTCAAAAGGGAGGCACACTTGGCGATGCAACTCAGTAGACTTTCCAAAACGAAAGTAGGGAGGGATATATTGGAAGGGATCGGCATTGGAGTTGATCCTCCAGCTGGGGACATGAAAATTCAGGTGAAGCGAGAAATACACAAGGGCTTGTACATAAAACCTTTACCTAAAAATATGCATCCGATACATCACGAGAACCGCAGGAAGGCAAGAGCCAGAGCTTTACATGCTAAGTACGGGAAGTACAACGGGGCAGTCTACGTAGATGTCGCCGAGTATAAGAACAAGGACGCATTTGCAGTTGCGGTGGTGGACGGGCGGGGACGCTTAGTCACCTCTGGATCAGTCAAAACCCGCTCCTCAGAAACTGCAGAGGAGGCAGCGATAGTGCTAGCTATAGGTAATACTGAAGCTGACCTGATTTTCAGCGACTCTAAAACAGCCATCCGAAATTTGGCGAGGGGCAGAATCTCTGTCACAGCGGCAGGATTACTAAATCGGGCCACGGGGCGAGGGACTACGGAGGTGGAAATTGTTTGGGTACCGGCCCACTCTGGGAACCCTGGGAACGAGGCGGCTCACATGAATGCTCGAGGTTTCGTCAGCCGAGCAGGTGAGCCGGACGTTCCAGGGAGGTCCACGAGAGATGGGCTGGTGTCCTTTCACGACATTACTAACCATTACAAACTTGAGCGGAGAATTTACCCTCCACCGGACAAGCAATTGGTGAAGGCGCAGGAAAGCGTCTGGCGAAGATTGCAGACGAGATCTTTCTATAACCCATACGTGTTAAACAAAATCTATCCGGACGTTCAGCCGGAATGCAAATGGTGCCAGGAACTGGCCACCTATGACCACATATTATGGAGCTGTAGCATAGCGCTGCCACCGGCGGATATTATGCGTGATCCTTCTCTCGAGCAGTGGGAGGCCGTGTTGGCCAGCTCAGACTCGGTCGTCCAGACCAGGGCCGTGGAGTGGGCCACCCAGGTCGCCGGCAGCCATGAGCTGATGGCCATCTAGCACGGAATCGTCCGCACATGCGTTCTGACGAAAATAAAGTTTTTCCATCCATCCATCTCAAAAGGGCGGGAAGATTTTAATGGTAATTTTTTAAAGCCCTGAAGCCCCAAAGGTTACACAACAGTTTCAGCGAGCGGCCCAGTAACAACTCCTGTCATGTGCACTGTGTCTTCAAAACTTTTGTCAGTGTGAAATATGAAAATACTTATCAGAACTTCAACGTGGTGGTAAAAACAGTACGAAAATTGGCCCAAGCTTGAATGTCATATTCGGAGGTCTCACTGCATTTCTTGTCTGTGTTTACTATTCCTTTACCATTTCAACAGTGAACTAGTACTAGACAATGCAATAACCAAGCCAGCGTACATAAAAGATAACCACTAGAAATGGCACCAGTGTGAATGGCATGTTTACAATAGGTGCGTGCCGAGGTCCATCACAGTATTTTGAACCAGGGTGCCATGTGCTCACAAGTTTGCTTATCTGCTCCCTCACCTGGCCTGCCAAGTAAGTACGCAATTCCGCATTTTGAGCATTGTCCATAATGGAACCCGGAACTGCTATGCTGACGGTGTACTTCCGGCCTTTCGATTCAGAATCCACGGACGAGGCCAGCTGATCTTGCGATTCCTTCACCTTCTTGTCCTTCTCGAGCTTTTTGATGAGTCTTTCCTCCCTCCATTTGAGAAGTTGCTGCTTTTCTAAGGCACAATAAGAAAGTACAGGTCATGTCGAGTCGCCACGCATACGAATGTAATTAATACACGAGTCTTCAAACCTTTAGAAATTTTTTTTTTGCTCAAAGCATCTCTACTGCAGTGCTTGAACACACGCGAAATGAGCATGTAGGAACTAAGTGAATGGTTCGGCCAGCCTAATGTTACACAAGGACAGAAAAAAAACAACTTAAACTTAATTCTTACTTAGATGAAATACATGAATGGTGTAGGTAATGGCGAATGCCACTGAACTTGGAAAAAACTGTATGCATGACAATATCGCACAAACACGCCCCTTTACAGCTCAACTACTCCCTATCAGGTACCCCACTAACTCGAGTGACCGAATACAAGTACTTGGGAGTAACTTTGACTGCAAATATGAGTTGGATGCCGTACATTGACAATATAGTAGGCAAGGCAAATCAAAGATTAGGATTTATTCGAGGAACTTTCAAACAAGCACCCGCAGAATCCAAACTTATTGTATGCAAAATTCTAGTTCGTCCTATAATGGAATATGCGTGTGAAGTCTGGGATCCATACGACTAAAAGAATGCACTAAAATTAGAAGGTGTGCAACGGCGTGCCTTGCGCTTCATTTTTTCCTAATACCGAAGACAAAACTCGGTGTCACCACATTATGAAAAGGCAAACCTTCACTTACTTAAAATGCAAAAGAAACAGAAAAGGCTCAGCCTTTTTTACAGCATTATGAATCACATGGTGCTGATAAACAAGCAATGCTACATAACCGAGACAATGTCGCAGTTAGTGAGGAATAAACATTCAAAGTATGTGAAAGAGGGTACATTTTCTAAGGATTGTTTTAAATATTCTTTCTTTTTGCAAACTGTGAGAGAATGAAATAAACTGCCGGAGAAAGTGGTGAGCTCGATTGACTGGGAGCAGTTTCAGACCAACCTTCAACAATACTCTTAGTGGCGCGTGATTCCAGTTTTTGTTTCCTTATAGAACTGTATTAAGTGCCATAAGCTTATGCACTAAGTGTCATGAATTGCTCTTAATATTGTTTGTGTATACCTGATCATATGCACTGCCGTGTGTTTAGTGTTTATTGTATAGAATGTAACATGTTATTGTACTCATTCCTATCTTGGCCCTGTAAAGGGCTGATAGTATGTTCAAATAAATAAAAACACTACTGACAAAGTCGCTGACTCATCCCTGTGTAACATTATGCTGGCTGAACCAGTCAATATGCAGTGACTATCCCTGAAAAATACTGTGTTAAAGAACAAATTCCCCTGGAGTAACGGTGCAAGAATGCGGGCGCTGCCACACCGGACAACACGTTGGTCAACACGCCACAAACAAACGTGATGACGGCGGCTCTGCTTCGAAACAATTGTTCGGATACGTGATAGGACCATATTTCCTAACCAATGTAATTTCTGAGCTGACAACATGTTGCTTGCGGCCTGTGTTGGCCTCCCTGTTTCTCAGTACGACAGCTCCAGAAGACAAGCACGAACAGTTTACTGGCGCTGCACTCACTCTCTACACGCCACTTTTTCCAGTTGCAGGGCTGGAAAGGAAAAGAAGCACACTGTTTACAACAAACCGATTCAGTGGGTGTAAAATACACAGGTAACGATCTAACATGTTGAGCGACACGTGTAAAATCTTTCGCCTAGCATTCACCAAGATCTCAAGAAATCCGTGAAACACAATTTCGCTCGCACTGTACGAACCTCATCCTCGTTTGCATCAGTTCTATTGCCAGAGCTCTGTCTTTTCATTGTTCTTGACTATAAAAACAACACCAGTTCAACAACAAACCGAAGGTCGCGCACTAACGTCAACGAACATGCGACACATGCGCGACATGCAATGCGACGGCATTGGTAGAGTTTACTTGTATACTGAGTGGGCCACGCAGCTGGGACGGCGCGCGCTTTGCAGTGACGCGCGCGACGACGAAAAATACTGTGGCGGCGCTGCGATCGAAGTGGATGGGGCCGCATGAGGGTCGCGCCGTTGGAAACTGCTGGCGATACTTCTCGGAAGGGTAATTCGTACTACTTCACGCGCTGCTATATGCGTTCAGGCCGCTCAAACGGGGTTTATAATTGGATATGACAAGCATTTATGCCTTATCAATAGATTCCTTTCCCTATCATCTTTATTTCATTTTATTTTTCTTTAATGCTGCTCGGTGATTGCGCGTGCATTGCGGCCGTAGTGTCGGTTTCCATTCTACTACGTTATTGTACGGTTCCGTTCGGATAACAATTTTTTCTCGTTCTTCAAGCAGCCTGTATCTCTCGCGTGTATTTTTGCGCATATAGTATTCCATTAGCAGGTCTTGCGAAACGCAGGTAACATATCTTCCTGCTCACCGCTTCAGACAAATAAAATACATCTGCCCCATCCGGCGCCCTGTACAGCCGCGGCCACTTCTGTGTAGAGCGCGCGAGCAGACGGCCTCGCTCTGCGGGGCGACACCGTGCGGCAGTTGCGGGATTTGACGCACATGTGCCCAGGACATGGCCCAGGAGCATGCGCGGCCACATGCAGTCATATTTGTGATATTTGTCATACATGTATATTCACCCTTACATTTGCCTAGAAGTTCATTGGTCATCTGCATCTCTTCGCGCCACGCAGTCAATAAACCTGGTTTACTTCACTTGTCATCATTGTCCCGGATCGATATTCCACCGATGCGCGCGTCAAATGACACGATATCAATAACATTTTTAATGTAGTAGCTTCCTACTGCAGATAGGCGGCTTCTGTGGCAAAAATTACGTACGTGTTACCTTTAGAAAACGATGTTAAAAATAGCAGTTCACCTGGCTAGAACTACAGTTGGTACCGGCCCATAAGAGTCGCGGGCGCATCAAAGCCATGTCCGCGCGGCCACCGGCCAATGGTTGCAGTCTCCACGTACTACAGACTCCTAACGGGCAAGCACCGGAATGACTCCTACCAATGGCTCGGTACGGTGCAGGCACAAGCCGGAGGTCTTCCCATTCTAGTGGAGGAGACTTTAACGCCAAGCATCAAACATGGGGCTACGCCAAAGCTGACCCGAGAGGACGCATACTACACGATTCAATGGAAATGTCAACTGGACATATGCGACAAACCAGAAACACCAACCCGCATATGGCTACGCATGCGACAACAGGACACAACGCCCGATCTGACACTACCCACTCCAGGGCTCATAAGGCAATGGGGCGTAGAATCGACGACATGGGGAAACGACCATGGCATTTACCAATAATCATCACGCTCAATCCCAAAAAAAGATCGGAGAAAGGAGAGAAACGATGTTTTTTCACTAGAAAAAATTTCGAATGGCCACCGGGGACTCTTTTGCGGACTTTGAACAATTCAGCGCTGTGATAGCGGAGGCACGGCCGGAGGCCAGATGAACTATCCCATGCGATGACACTGCAACTCACATGGATATGCACCTTGCAAATCTACGGCGGAAGGTCAGCCGCCTCACACAGCAATACCGGTATAAAGGAAAGCGTCAGAAAGATCTAATGCGCCTTAAACATCAATACCGACTCATCGAGGAATACCAACAACAACTCGAAGCAGACACGTGGCACAATACGTGCGCGAAGCTTGGCCGGGAACCCGGTCTAAAAATGTTATGGCAGATTTTAAGGAGCCTGCTTGGGAGCAAGAAAGGCGCGTTTCCTCTCGCGGAGCTCTTTTTGCGAGAAGAGCCTGCCGCGCTGGAGGACCGCGTCACCCACACTTACTTCCCACATGCTGCCTCCGGAACCGCTGCCTTCTGCCACGATAGACAACGCGAAAGAGGAGCTAGCCACGCCCTTTACGCTGGGTGAACTCGTAGCGGCCCTTGCACAAGGCAAAACGAAGTCAGCTCCTGGGCACGATGGAGTGACTTTGCAAGAACTTGGAAACCTCAGCAATGAAGCTCAAGAACAGCTCGTAACGATTGTCAATGAATCCTGGGAATCAGGACTAGTGCCAGATTCACTAAAACTATCTCTCATCTACCCTAGTTATACCGAAGCCGGGCAAAGACCACACGAAACCAGCTAACCTACGCCCCATAGCTCTAACGTCAACTGTCTGCAAATTGTTAGAAAGAATGCTACACACAAGAATGCACCACTACATCGAATACGTACAACCGGGTATGCATCCTGCGCAGGCAGGTTTTCGGCCGAACATGGGCACACATGGTTGCTCCGCAGAGTGATCAAGTCTTGCAAACAGATACCTGACTATATTCTTGCAGTCGATATGCGTAAAGAATTCGATAACGTGAAACAAGAAGTCATCTTACAGGAATTGGCAACCAGGGACCCTAGCCAAAGAACATACAATTGGATCCGTAGCTTCCTCCAAAGCAGACCAATCTAGCTCCATGGCAAGGCACCGGGATGGTGTCCGAAGACCTACCACTTGGATAAGGGAGTGCCCCAGGGCTCCATCCTCGGACCTATATGCTATTCAATCTGGCCATGACACGGGTGGCAGAACGTCTTGAGCGAGGCACTTCGGCCTATTTTACTGTTTACGCCGACGATATAACAATATGAACGGAAGCGGCGGATTATTCCGACATACAGAGCATGCAAACTGAACTGCAAGCAGCGATCCTGAGCCTTAGCAACACTTTAGATAACCTCTGACTGCAACTCTCGCCAGAGAAGATGGAATTGATCAGCGTAGACGGAAAGTAATAAAAAGCGACCAATGTAAAAAAGCAGATCACCTTGCACATCGGCCAAAGCGATATTACGTCGACTAATAGACAAATTAGGATCTTCGGAGCACAGATTGCTAGCTGCAAGTACAGCCCCCAGCTATGGATTCGCACACTAAAGCAAAAATGTAGACCGCTGTCGCACATGGTTAGACGAATATAAGTATGGCGGAGCGCGTCAGAAAGCGTGCCAAACGCTTGCAAAAGCGGTCGCGGTTGGATTTAAGGATTCTTTACGGGACACCCGTGTACGAATTCTCTGAACGAGACCTCTGCGACATCGAAAAGTTACACAGGGTCACCCTCCGTACGACACTGGGCTACCGAAGCACACGAGGAACGAGGACCTGCTCAAGCTCGTAACGATTCCACCCATACGGGACATAATCAATGAAGCACGAATTCGAATGCGATCCCGGTTGGAAAACACGACTATAACACGACTCAAGGAAAACAGATAATGGCATGGGATAAACAAGTACATGCGAAGCCAGAGCCCGCGGAAGCGACCGTAACGCCACCATGGGAAGCACCACTGGGCATACTGAGGCAACAACGCCCTACAGCCAGACGAAACGCGGAAGCTAGAAAAATATTTGAAAAGAGATTGGAACTAAGTACGCCGCAGCACGCCATTGACATTACACGGACGCTGCAATCACAAACGACATATCAGACATGGCCTGGGTTAGCACATCTGCACCCTAACACAATGGCTATCACGCATGTCAGCGTGATAGCCTGAACTTTTAGCTATATTGAGAGCGGTCAACACCATTCCGAAATTGACATGGGAGACATTGTAGAGCAGTGTGTGCGAAATAATTATCGGATCCTTATACTCACTCGTAAGATGCGGTGACCGAATTAACGGTGCCTACAACAGATGATGCTGTAGCCAACGACACCAGAAAGAATGTAAAGAGAATACAGGACAATGGGACAAATGTTGACATCCTATGGACACCGGGACACACCGGCACGGATGGGGGAAACGTAGCCGCTCACGCAGTTGACGCGCAAGCTGGTTGGGCTTGATTACACGTTCAGCTCGATCCCCACACTCCATTTCCTCGCCAAACCCCGCGGACCAAAATCCATACCTAAATATATTGGCCGAAAAGGCTCTCCTAGCATGAGCACTGCTGCATTACATACGCACTAAAATAAAAGCAGACAGTAAACGGAGTCTGTTAGAAGCTACACCAGTACATGTGTTTGAGGACAAGGGCAGGCTTACTCGCACGGAAGATGTTTTTTTGAATAAGGTTACGGCCAACGCTGCATACATACACATATTTGAGAAATGGCACCAACTTAGACAAGCTACGATTGCCAACACTTATACCCGATACACACATTGCCAGGAGTCATGCAGAGCAGACTAATTGCAACACCTCATTTGGAGCTGTGCAGCTTTTTCACAAGGAAGATCCAACATTCAACATTTAAATGTTGATGTTTCAGGGTTAGTTTGTATTTCAATTCCTAGTGTTCTAATGTCTCCGTGTAGTAAACACGGAGACATTAGAACACTAGGAGTTGAAATACAAAGTAACCCTGAAACACAGAAAGCCATTGCGACATATATATATATATATATATATATATATATATATATATATATATATATATATATATATATATATATATGGCAGACATAGTGGCTTGTTTCGAGTAGTGTAGAAGAGTCGACCAGCCCATGCGAGAGCCGCGGAACTGAAGATGCACTTAGAGTCTGCATAAAGCGGAAGATCAAAGACTGAGATGAAGATGTGCCTCAGCCAACAATCCGGGAACCCACATTCCTTTCCCACCTAATCCCAAACAGCGGCCTCGAGCCGCCCCCTTCCTTGAAATAAAGGATGCATTCATTTCATTCATTCATATTGAATGACAGCTGGAAACTTGTTCAGCAAAACCAATTAGCACCCTTGCGTTAATTCTCTCAGGAACTGATGCGCCTCTGCGCAACAGCCACGACTCTCTAGCAGCACAATCATTCATAATAGGAGTCTGCATGCGCTTGCATCGGCCCCTCACCTTCGAAACTTCAAAAGTGCTGTTACGCGTTACATTCAAACGGAAACAGCTCTTCTATATCATTTTTAATAGAGAAATCTGAAGTCTAATACGATCTGAATAGCAAATACTATTCGATTGGACTATATGTTTCCACTTCATTTAACCTGCTGGCACGATGAAGGAGATGCCCAGACAAGCCACGGAGTTTACAATGCTAAAACCTTTCCAGTCTCCCCGATTCAGTCCGCGTACATATATATATATATATATATATATATATATATATATATATATATATATATATATATATATATATATATATATATATATATATATATATATATATATATATTTCCCCTAACATTGTTGTTCGTATTAACGTTCAATAATTGCCTTGATTCCCTTTCTTGGAAAGTCGATTGGTTCACCTGAGGCTGGTGCAGCTTTTAAAAGAAACACTCTTATTCCGATCGGGAGTTTTTACTTTTTCAATCAGTGCATTTAGAATATTTGATAATTTTTCTCTTGCATGTATGTCTTTGTCATACATGTCTATATATGCAGTGTTTGAACCGCACCGATGGCACCGGCTGTTGGAACCTCAGCGCTGCCACCAGCTGTCGGAACCTCAGTGCTGACACCCGTTGTTGCAACCGGACCGTTGGCGCCCGTTGTTGCAAATGGGTCGCAAGCCCCAAGGGTAGCGTTGGCCTGGCGGCCTGGGGCACACTGGAAGCATCCGAAGGTCCCAGCAAAGCATGAGGCGACTGCTAACAGAACAACTTGTTTATTCTAGCATCGCAAAGAGCGGGCGGTCAGGTCGACCGAAGTAGAGAGACGGGAGAGCACTTTACTCAACAGAAGAAATCGGAGCCTCTCTCCTGGCGTCCGGGGGCAGCTGCTCTTATACTCTTGGCGTCGCGGGCAAGAAGGACGGTCATGGGACGACACCACGTGACAGCGGCGACGGACGGACTGAGAGACACGTTGGGACAAGGAGGTGACGCATCAGACGGGCCGGCGCCGGTCAGACCTCCTCGCTTCACACTGGGGGAGCTCCTCTCCCCGGCTGCCGCGCTTTGACAAGCGTGGGCACACACACACACACGCACGCACAAAGACACGTGGCACTGAACATGCCGGGACGCGCTCGGCGGGGATGCGTCGCGGCCGCTCCGAACGGGCCAAAATGTCCGCCGCTTTGAACGAAGCCCCGACGTCCGTTGCATCCGCGCCGGCCATATCGCACGTCGTAGGCGAAACGTAACAGCAGCCTTAGATTTACCTAGAAAAACATTGGTAATCTGCATCTCTTCGCGCCACGCGGTCAATAAACCTGGTTTATTTCACTATATTATTGTTTTCTTCGATTATTGTCCCGGATCGATATGCCACCAACAAGATGCGCTCGTCAAATGACACGATATCAATAACATTTTCTTTTGTAGCTTCATGTTGCAGATAGGCGGCTTCTGTGGCAGAAATTACGTACGTGCACATGTTACCATTAGAAAACAGTGTTAAAAATAGCAGTTCACCTGACTAAAACTATAATTGTTACCGGCCTACAAGAGTCGTGGGCGCACCAAAGCAAGTAACTCCATAAAAAAATTTACTGTACAGACTTTCTGCGAGAAAAACTGGGCGTCCGCCAGCGTCCGCGCAATGGACGCGCGCTCGCTAGCAGACGACGCACTTGACAACGACAGCAAAATTGAAGACGTCATGTTGTATAACCGATGCGTCAAATATGTATACGTAGCAAAAAGGTGTCACTATAAATTTGCAGTGTAAATAAAGCGCCATTGTAAGAGCATACGCGCGCAATCGGTATCAGTGCCCGCAGCGAAATTACGTTGAATATGCCGCGAAGCGCGTCTCCGCCCTAAAATGCAGTTCGCTCGCAGCGCTCTCGCAAAATTTTTCCACACGCGATACCTCAGCGAGAGAGCACTGTTCGTTCCCTCGACCATAGACGAGGCAACCTAAAGTTTGCCCGCGTGGCACCAGCGCCGAAAGCTCCCCTAGCGGACCGATGGAAGTTTCGAGGGTCGTTGCTGCGCTGGCGCGCGCCCGTGTTCTGTACGGCGGGAGCGCTCGTGCGCGTGGTTTTTGCGATGCCGTATGCGACCTCATCAGCCAGGAAAGGTGGCACGCAATACTGATGTGTTGTCAATTGCCACAGCAGCCTCGAAAACACGAAAGGTCCTACACCGCCCGTGAAGTTCTATAGATTTCCTGGGAAGTGGTACGAGAAGGACAGACGACAAGCATGGATAACTGCAGTGCGCGGCCGAGTCAAGTAAGACTCATACTTTCGCATTCGCGTGTAATATCTTGAAAGCGGAATAGTCATGTGCCTGTTTTTAGTGCACAGCCGTTTGTTTAGTCGTGTCGCGTTGTTGAATTGTAGTGGCATCCGCCGTTTGTTAGCGGTAAATGCATGCGTGTTGCGCCGCTAAGCTCTACGACGCGTGCTCGATTCCCAGACACGGCGGCCGCATTTCAAAAGGGGCAAAATGCAAGAACACCCTTGTTACCGTGTGCTTTGATTTTTGTGCACGTTAAAGAACCCCCAGCTAGAGAGGTTAAAATTATTCCTGAGACTCCCCATTACAGCGGGCCTCATAATGATTTCGTGGTTTTGGCATGGTTTTGGCACTTAAAACCCCCGAATTTATTTGATTGCACTGTGCCTTCCCTCGCGTTCGGCATGGACGAGCTCAAGAGAATTATTTCCCTTTTCCAAACGCTGCAACTTAAATTACTAGCTGTGCAGGTAACGAAAGGGGCCGCGCGCTGCTTTTCTGTGGTAGCAGACCGTATTTAATGCAAGCCGCGGTCGTCGCGTGCGTCGGGATGCGGCAGATCGGAAAGCAGCCGCTCGAGACGTGCGCGTTATGGGGACGTATTCTGAAACGTTCGCCGCGGCGAACTTTTCGCACTGGCCACGCCTCCGCCGTTGCGGCGCGCGCTGAATGGCTGCTTTGACAAAACCGGAAATTCAGGTGGCGCAAGTGAATTTCCGGTTTTGTCAAAGCAGCCATTCAGCGCGCGCCGCTACGGCGGAGGCGTGGCCAGTGCGAAAAGTTCGCCGCGGCGAACGTTTCAGAATAGGTCCCATGTTTGTTGTTTGCCCATGCTTTCTAAGTATCTAAGTGTGCAAGTATCATAACTTGTAGTGGTACCACTCTTGTAGAATAATATATGCACACAATCACAGGAACGTTACCTTTTCAAACATATTATTGGAAGTAATTTAATCCCCACAACAAATAGGCACACATACTGTTTCATTTATATGCGATGCAGATGGAAGCGGCGCCGAACAGACCAATGGCAATCACAACAGTCTTCTCAGCAGTCAGCACCACCGGGACATGTGCTTTCGTACTGCAGCGACGCAGCTCTTGAGCAGCAGCAAGACACGTGTGAAACAGACTCCAGAACATGCCTTTGTGAAGTGACGGAACCGAACCGTCAAGAAGCAGCCCAATGGATCTGCAGTGATCGAGTAGTATGACAACAGAAGTTCCTGCTGCCAGTGTGACTTATGTTGTATTGAAATAAAAGTGGCTAAATTTCTGAACATGGTGCGTACCTCTAACTCGACGTCGTCTACGATCTTGTCGGACACCTGTGACACGCACTTGGCTTTCACTTTCACATCACCGTCCACAATTTGTTCAACGCCGTACACGTTCGGAAGCAGACGCTCCCCTATCGTGAGGTTGCCGCCACGAAAAGAAGCTGTCGGCGTCGGCAACCTTCTTGAAACCGCACGGCAATCTTTGCATCGCTGTTGCGCAAGCAGGCGATCTGCCGCCGTGGAAAACGGAGCGCCGTGAGAACGAGCAGTGAAGAAAAGCGCGGACGGCACAACGTAAACGAAGCGGAGACTACGCCACGACGCGACCGCGCTGCTTGGCGTTTCCACAATAAGAATCCAGTTATGATACCATACCTGCACGGTGCATCAAGTATATCACAGACGCTGGCTATACATGACTTCTACAACAGTTACAATCCGCTAAAACTGGTTTGCTCACGACGAGTAGTTCATAGTGTAATATCGAATTTTTGCGTTTCTTCACAGAAACGCTCAGCGGTAACACGAGGACTTAACTAATACTGCAGTTAGGTTCTACAAGTACAACTTGCTTCTTTGACTGCTTCTTAAAACTAGGCGGTTCTTCACGTGTTTATTTCAAGCGGCGGCAATTTGAAGTAAAGCTAATGAAGGCTTACGTCAATTTACAGAATACAAAATGGAATGTACCAATATATATTCCCTTTTCTGTGCTACACGTTCAACTCACTTGAGAAATTTACTGGTGCTTGTTATTTGAGGAATATGCCGTGTGGTCGGACCCACGCAAACAAGGATCAAGACTCCGCCAGGCTACAAGACGCATTACGCAGCACGGACCTGGCGGAGCAGCTCTGGGCCGTCCAGCGAGCCCACGATGCGGCCAGGGAGTTACAACTCCCGGTCCCAACGTGGGAGTAGCCCGCTCTATGGGACCTTGCGCCCCGTAGCTCGCAGGACCTTTCTATAAAGTTACTCCATCCATCCATCCACATGACGAATTTGTTTGGCGAAGTGACACAGGCTGCTCGGCCTAAATTTTTTAGTGAAATATGCCTGTTGGACCGCATGCTGCAGCCAGAAAGAATAAGTCGAAGCGTCAATCATTAGTAGTATGGGACATATTGAAGATATAATTCCCCTGTGGAGGGTCAAAAATCAAGTGAATATATATGTAAGTCTTGTGGTGTTTTCTTTATGAATGTTTGCGATTGGATTGGAGCAAACTTAATTTTATTTTGCCTGCAGTTGGGCGAGGTTCTCTTTTATGTACCGACGAAGCGAATAGTTCTCCGTTTGCACAATTAAACAACGCTGGATCGAGACATGGTGAGACAGAAAGTGCTTGAATTTTGCTTTTCTGGGCAATCTAAGCTGCGCTGTAGTAGCTCGAGAATATTTTAGCCATCCCAATTGAAGCTGTAAAAACATGCTTTATGGTTTCAATTCGAAATTGTAGTGAACTGATGGGTTTCACGAACAAAGCGTGCCTCGCCATACCGACAGTCGGTTGCTACCGTTGCGTGATGGGTGTGCCATATTGTCGATAAAGGCTACTGAAGGCCACTATGAAACATTTCATCACTTGCAATTGATTGGCTCTCGATCTTAACAACGAAACTTTTCTCTCAGGTGATTGCTACTATGGTATTTGTGAATTAACTATGTAAATACTCTACATGACGCGCCGTCGTGTTAGCAGCCAAGAGCGATTCGTTTTTTGGAGGCCTGTTTCGGAGAGGGGTGAAACTAGCAGCAAGCTTTTTCATAAAAGATGGGCGCCTAACTCTTTCTTTTACGTATTAATAAATGGCCATATTTGGCTAGAACAACTCACCAGAGTAATAAGAATCATGATGACAGCTTCGCTGGGCAATGTCTTTCTAACACGGGTAACATGCTGACGCCAATTACCAAGATTTTTCTTTCATGTAAAATGCAATGTCTCTCATAGCTAAATTCTAAGGGAATGTTAAAGGGACCCTGAAACGATTTTGGCGATTTTCTACAAACGTACTGAGTCGTTAGAGTAGGTCCTTCTGATCATTAATTGACACATCTAAGTGCTCTGCGTAAAGCGTGTAATTTATTATAAGGTTTTAAAAATGCACATCGCTGTCGATCGCAGCGCACTGCTCGGCGGAATTTTAAGCCGCCCCTACCCATATGATGCAAATAACCCATATGACGTCACATGGGCGAGCTATCTGATCTGAGACCGTATCTGAGACCGTAGAAGGTACGGAGATCGATCCGGAAGAATTGAACGTGCCGGGGCAATGGTACATTAGAAAGAAGAAAGGAAAAGCGGCCCCCCTAGTGAACAACGAGGCACGCCATATGGAACGGCAGCGAGCCGCCGAGAAGCTCGCAGGAAGGAAGATGGCGGCTAAGTCGGTTGAAAGGCAATTTGCCCGACTTCCGGACGGCGCCGAGAAAGTAGTCATGAGGCCGCACGGTGGTCTCGTACGTCTAATGAAATACGGAAGTGCGTATTTGGCAGACGTAATACTTAAGGCGGCTGGCGTCAGTCCAGACGCCGCCGGAGAGGACGTCATCTTGATGAATGTGAAGCAACATTCCATTCTCGTTGCCACCGTCAGCGCGGAAAGGAAGCGAAAATACGCGGACTTGAAGCTCCTCGTGTTCGAAGGGGAAAAAATTGAAATGACTACGTACGTCGCTATGCCGGAGGACTGCGGAAAAGGCGTCGTGCATGAAGTCCCTTTGTCCTTCTCCGACGCAGAGATCTTGAAAAGGCTGCAAATCTACGGGAATCCCCCGGTCTTGGGAGTACGACGACTCGGAAGAACGTCGAGGACAGTTCTAATACTGTTCGAAGACAAAGAGGTGCCGCGGTGGGTGAGACTTACGCCCGTGGCGCAACGCTGCGTAATCTACCGCAAGAAGTACGAAGTTTGTAACGCCTGCGGACGGCTCGGACACCGCGAGGACGTCTGCCCGGACCCCGCGAATGTGAAGTGTCGTGGCTGTGGCATGGAGCAACCACCACAAGACCATTTATGTGAGCCCAAGTGCCAACTGTGTGGGAAAGGACACCCGCTCGGTGACAGAAAATGTAGAGAACTCTACCGTGTTCCTTACGAGGTGAAGAAGAGGCAGTGGGAACGGAAGACCAACATGCTACAGCAGCGGCAACTTCAAAAGCAGCAGCAAGCCGGAGCGACTGCAGAGGTGAATCCCAGGGATCGTTCCAAGGTCAGGCGCGGAAACGAGGACTTTCGTGCCAGAACCGACTCCTTTCCGAGGCTGGAGGAGACCACCGGAGGGCACCAGCAGCGTGGCCGTTCGCGGTCCCGCACCAGGGGCCGCTCCGGATCCAGACAAAGGGGGAGATCAAGCTCCAGGGACCCGGCGAACCCATGGACTAAGAAGCGGAAGCAGAGCAGGGACCGAAACAATGTAAGCTTTGGCAGTGGGGTTTCCCAGGCAAAAGATAAAAAAGATGAGGAGATCGATAAATTACGGAAAGAGGTTGGGGAGCTTAAAGAGATCATTAATAAGCTCACTCAAGAGTTGCATAGACCAAAATCACAACCGTGTACGGGGTCCCCCTCTACCCACAACACGCAGCCAAAATTGGTATCGAAACCAACCCGCCCGGTTCCTATGGCCGCGACTCCCATGCAGCCTGCGGCACCGGAGGAGGAAAATATGATTATTGAATCGGCTAGACCACCCCCAATGAAACGCAAAGGGGAAGACGTTGATCCGTTGGTGGCACTAGAGAAAAGATTAGAAGCTAAAATCGAAGCTAAATTTGATTCTTTCATGGCCCAAATTATGGGAGCAATACAGCAGACTCAAAGCCAGATCCAAGCCCTTACGGGTGAAGTACAAAAGCAAAGGGCAGAATTAGTAGCCATCGGAGAATGGCAACTAAAAGCAGAGGAACAACTCGACCACCTCCAACATGGCCAGAGGCGCACAAAATGAGTCTTTAATCTGGCAGTGGAACTGTCGCGGCTTCCAACGCAAGCGAGCGTTAGTGCAACAGTACTTGACGCTATTAGATGAGAAACCGCTAGCTATAGCCCTGCAGGAGACGGGCAAAGCAGCACAACTTTCGGGATACCAAGCTTTTTCAAGTGACAGGGGTGAGAAATCTCGCGTCACTACGTTCATTAAGAGGAATATTGCGGCAATCGTGCACGAAATCAACTCGAGAGACATTGAGGCAGTGCTCCTAGAAATTATTACGGGACGAAAAGAGGAACCGAGCGTGTTCCTATTAAACTTGTACAGCACTCCACAGCAGAGAAAGGTGCGATTCAGGGCCCTCTTCCGCAAAGCTATTCAGGCAGCCGGGATAAATCCCTTACTAATAGTAGGTGACTTTAATGCAGCGCATCCGGAATGGGGTTACGCTAAACAAGATCCAAAAGGCAGGCAGCTATGGGAGGATGCGCACGAGCTAGGACTCACGCTACACACGGACCCTAGCTGTCCGACCAGGGTGGGTAACAGCGTGTGCGCAGACACCTCCCCTGACCTGACCTTCTCAAAAAATATGACAGATCTGAATTGGAAAAACTCGGAGCTCAATTTCGGAAGTGATCATTTCATTCTGGCCTCGATCCTTAAAAAAGGGGTGAAGACGCGTCGTGTGCGTCAACCGAGGATCACCGAATGGGGATTATTTAGGGAGAAACGAGAGAAAGCTGCCATAGGGAAAATCACAAACATAGAGAAATGGACGGAGGTCATCGCGCGTCACGTTGAAGAGGCAACCAAGACGATTGAAGGGGACGATGCCCCGGAAATAATGGATAGCAAACTGCTTCACATGTGGGAGGCAAAACGCGGTATGGAGCGCAGACTAAAGAAGCAAAAATGGAACCGTAATCTTAGAAGGCGGATTGCTAGACATAACAAAGAAATTGAAAATTACGCGATTAAATTATGCGAACAGAATTGGTGCAGCAGATGCGACGAGATGGAGAGGGGCATGAGCCTTTCCAAAACGTGGGGTCTGCTGAGACACCTATTAGATCCGACCAATTCGAAAACCCTATCGGGAATTAGATTATCAAAAGCCAGGCACGCGTATGAGGGTACAGACGCGGAATTTATGGACAAACTGATCACCATGTACATTGGCGATACGCTTAGCACCCCCCTCCCGGAATATGACGGAGCCCCCAATGAGGAGCTCGACGCACCCATCACGGAGGCGGAGGTCAGGGCAGTAATATTGGGACTAAAAACCAAATCAGCCCCGGGCCCTGACGGGATAACAAACAAAATTCTAAGAAATCTGGACGATGCCTCCATCAGCGCTCTGACGGAGTACATGCAAGAAATTTGGACTAAAGGCCACTTGCCACGCCAATGGAAGATGGCAAACGTGATCCTAATTCCAAAGCCGGGCAAACCCCCTAAACTAGAAAATCTAAGACCCATTTCCCTAACCTCATGCATGGGGAAATTGATGGAGCGCGTAGTCCAGACCAGACTGACGCACTTTATGGAGCAGAACGATCTGTGGCCGCACGAGATCATCGGCTTCCGACCGGGCTTGTGTACGCAGGACGTGATGCTCCGACTAAAACATGACATCATTGACTCACGTTCTAGAGACGCCAAGGTAATCCTCGGCCTGGACTTGACAAAGGCTTTTGATAATGTTAAACACGAAGCGATACTCCGCGGTCTCCAAGAAATCGGGGTAGGCGCGCGAACATTCGACTATGTAAAGGACTTTCTGTCAGACAGAACTGCCTGCATGAAGTTCCAAGATATTGAATCTCCAACACTGAAATTAGGAAGCAGGGGCACGCCGCAAGGCTCAGTTCTTTCCCCGTTCCTCTTCAATGTGGCGATGAGGGGCCTCCCCGAAGCTCTGAGAAACATACAGGGACTAAATTTCAGTATTTATGCGGATGACATCACCCTCTGGACCAATCAGGGGAGCGATGCTAGCATCGAGGAGCGCCTGCAGGCGGCGGCGGATACTGTCGTGCACTATGCTGCCGGTAGGGGTCTGTCGTGCTCACCGCAAAAATCGGAGTTATTCGTCTACAACCCAAAGTCGCTCCGGTGCAAGCGTAGCTGGGAATTTGACATTAAAATAGAGGGGAAACCAGTCCCAAAGGTTAACCAAATCAGAATCCTAGGACTTTTCATACAGGAAAACGGATATAATGATGGGACAATCAAAAATCTAGAGGGCTTTGCCACGCAAGCACTTGGCATATTTAGAAGGGTCGCGCTGAAAGGACGAGGCCTGAAGGAAAGAAGCTTGCTTAAACTAACCCAAGCATACGTAATAAGCCGCGTGTGCTATGCCACGCCTTTCTTAAACATCAGGTCAGAGGAGAGGAGGAAACTCGACTCGCTCATTCGACGGTGCATAAAGAGGGCCTTAGGCTTACCAATTACCACCTCCACAGAAAAACTCCTCTCTATGGGAGTGCACAATACCTGGGACGAAATAGCGGAGGCTGTCAGAATTTCGCAGCTTGAAAGATTAAGCCGAACGACCACGGGCAGAGCTATTCTCGATATGGTAGGCCTGCAAACAGACAGGGGACTACGAGGCAAGACAAACATCCCGCTGGACTGCCGAGAAAATATAATCATTCCTCCCCTCCCTCGTAACATGCATCCCATATTCCACACGGAGAGGAGGGAAAAAAGAGCAGAAGCACTAATCAAACGCTTTGATTCAATGAACAGCAAGTCAGTTGCGTACGTGGACGCGGCAAGTGGCAAGTCGGGTGCGGCGGTCGCCTCGGTGGTCGACGGCCGAGGTGCCCCCGTATCGGCCGCCACCATTAGAAGCCGCAACTCGGAAACGGCTGAAGAAGTTGCGATAGCGCTCGCTTGCGTGGGAACGGAAGCAAATTTCATAATTAGCGATAGCAAAACGGCCATCTGGAATTTTGGAAAGGGCAGGATTTCGCCCGAAGCGGCAAGGGTTCTGGCCAGTAGACGGCTGAACAGAAAAATTAGCCTAATTTGGACCCCTGCACACACGTCCGTTCCTGGCAACGAGGCGGCCCACGAGTTAGCCCGAGCTCTCTACTTCCGGGTGGCTGTGGAACCGCCCGACTGCCGGAACATGGACGAGCGTGTGCAAAATTATACGGAGATTGTCGAAAATTATCGGCTACGCAGGAGACTGGTGCCACCACCGGATAAAAGTCTAAACAATAGAGAGGCAGTCGCATGGCGGCGCCTGCAAGCTGGGAACTTCGTAAACCCGGTCTGGGCATACCATGTTATGCATGACAGAGAAACCGATAAGTGCAAACACTGTGGGGCGAGAGGGACCCTCGATCACATAATCTGGGAATGCGCTAGCTCACCAGGGGCTAAAGCAAACATAAATTGTAGAGAGGCCTGGGAAGCCCTGCTGCGGAGCGAGGACCCTACTCCACAGCAACACGCCATCCGCCTGGCGGAAGAAGCCGCGAAGAGTCAAGACCTCTTTGCTTGCTTCTAATCGCGGAGGTTCCGGCCCCCGTCCCCAAGGCCTGTGTGCCGGGGACGGGGAGTAGGGGCCTCCTTATCCGGCGGTACAATAAAGTTGCTATCATCATCATCTATCTGATTGGCTGACCAGGGCGCGTGGTCGATAATTTTTCCAACTTTATGGTGAACAAATGATGCTCGTAATAGTTAGAATGTTAGTTACTTTGTTTTTGTAAAAAGAAAATAACTTGAAGAGAATACACAAGAATAGTTTTTTAGTACACTTGAGCACTTCCGGCACACAGCAAGTGTCGTCTGCTTGTGTTACAACGTGCGCAGTCTTTGACGAGAGCTCCGCCGTCAGTGTCGATCAGTCTTTTCGTGAGCACGATGAATCACCCTTGTTGCGTTGTGGGCTGCAGACGTAGCGACTGGAAAGATGTGAAGTTGCGAAATTGTGTCCCTCTGCAAGGCAGCATACGAGCGAACTGGCTGCTGCGCATCGGACTGCGGCTATCCGATAGGCGCCAGGATTTGCGCGTTTGTGGCCGTCACTTTACAGCGGAAGATTACTAACGCAATAGCGTTTCGCAAGTCCGGTATTAGGGCAAACACAAGCGCAAGGGGACAGGGTCTGGCCGCTTGACTGTGCCGGGATGAGCCGTGAGATGAGCAGAAAGGTAAATGTGAATGGTCTGCACGGTGCAGCCACCTGGTGGCGCAGAGCTCAACCATACACAGTAGCAGTCACGAAGTGCATTCTTCTTTGCTGCTGGTGTGTATTTTTCGCAGGAGTGTAATCATCAACACGTTGTTCTTATAAATGTTTAAATTGTTTTACACTTGGTTAGAGCAATATTAGCGCTTCGTTTGCCTGGTTAAGCGCTGCGAAAACAAGTGTCTGGACCGTGCAGACCGATCAGGCTGCTCACGTACGTCTACTCTGAAGTTCCTTCATCAGCTTGAGTTTATGCCTCCAGTCATTTGCCGAAATGACCAGCTTGCCTGTGGTTACCGGAATACCGGCCACCTTCGGCGCTACGACAGAATGCTCTCAACGCACGCTGCTTCGATGGCTCTCGGTCGACGGCCAAGCGGCCAGCGGAGAGGTCTCGCGCGGGAGGAGGCGTGCTCCAACAACCGGAAGTGGATGATGTGACGTCGCATCGTGACGCAGGACCAGTGAAGGCGGAGCTTAGCGCCGCTCGCCCGGCGAGCGAGTTGAGGAGGAAAGGCATGGCTAGGGAGGAGGGTAACTTCTAATCGCTTGTAACTCCATTAATACGTAACGCTTCACTTAAATTGTGGTGCGAATGTTCTACTTAAGCTGTACCCTATGCGCCTACAAAATTTGTCCGAACCGTTTCAGGGGCCCTTTAAGTGTTTAGCCAAGGATCGTACACAACTTCGCGCATTGAATTTGCGGACATTCTTTTTACGCAAAACTTATGGACAGACACGGCGCATATATACATTGTAAAACCACTAGCCCCGTTCAACGCTACATAGCTTGCGATATCCATGCCCCAAATTTTATTGACTCACGTGCTTTGGGAGAAGGAACTGTGGTTCAGGCATGGCAGCAGAAAGAAGCCGACATAGCCTTCAATAAGTGCGGCACGAGCCACCCATGCCTCAAGCATACACGAAGGGAACGAGCGCGCGCGGCCGCCGAGCGAGACGGAGCGAGCGGCGTCCTGGCCGTGACGTCACACGCGAGAGGGCGCCGCTCCTAATTCTCGCCGCTAATAGGCTAATCATAATTTTTGTATGACCATCCAGCGCTTGGATTGGATTTAAAAGCAAATAAAAAAGCCTTCACTCGCCAATCCGGCTAAAAACAGCGTGAAAAGACGATCGGAAAGAAAGAAAATGAAAGACCGCCCACGCCCTCATAACCGCCAGCCACTGTTCCTCCGCGAGGCTGCAAATAGTTCGTGCTTCAAACTTTTCCTGTTACCTAAATAAGGTGGTACCACAAAAATAGAGTTATAAGCGCGTAATTTTACACGTTTTTACTAAACTATTACAGTGTAACGGCGAAAGCCTAATTGTTTATTGAACTGAAATAAAACGCTTGGAAGGAATGAAGAAAGGAAGGAAAGGAAACTTTATTTTTTCCTTTTAATTATAATGGCAAGCTTCCAGTCAGAATCTGACAATGTATGCCGAATGTGCTCCAACTAATTTTTATTCTTCTATAAATTTCCTTCTCATGATCAGGGTCCCCTGTGAGTAATTGACCTAGGTAAACGTACTCCTTCACAGACTCTGGAGGCTGACTGGTGATCCTGAACTCTTGTTCCCTTGCTCGGCTATCTTGATAATTATCTTTGTCTTCCGCATATTAAACTTCAACCCCAGTCTTACGCTCTCTCTGTTAAGGTTCTCAATCATTTGTTGTAACTCGTCCCCAGTACTGAACAGGACAATATCATCTGCAAACCGAAGATTGCTGATATATTCGCCGTTGATCCTTACTCCTAAGCCTTCCCAGTTTAATAGCTTGAATACTTCTTCCAAGCATTGGAGAGATTGTGTTTCCCTGTCTGACCCCTTTCTTTATAGGTATCTTCCTGCTTTTCTTGTGTAGCTGTGGAATCTCTGTAGGTACTTTGTAGATGTGAAGATTTTGTTATAATAATTGTGATAACGGCAGTTCATTATTCGAAAGCTATTCGATACTCGATATATCGATTCAATTCGCTTCTCGCACTATTCGATTCGGCTTCAAAAAATTGGCAGTTCCGCCGGAAAGGCGAAGCACTGATTGCGAAAGCTAATTATTAGATAGCTGTACGAAGTAAGAATAGTAGTTTTATCGGCCGTATAAACTTGTACACATTCGCTTACAAACTAAATTAACCATGATAGAAAATGTAAGCGTGACTCTACGAAGACGTGGAAAGAAACAGACACACGGAGACAGCACTGTCTTTGTGTGTCTGCTTCTTTGTACACACATCCCTCGATGACAGCGAAAACTATCTGTGGAAACGCTGCAGTTAAGAATCGCAGCAGCCGCCGCGAGCTAATTGACCTCCGTGCATCTGTCGCTTCAACGCGTACGAAACGTCGAAAGCACAGCGCACACGAAGCTACAAGCACTACGCACACTCTGCAAGCATCGCAGATCGCTTTGAAGATGAGGCCCGCGCGGGCGCGCACTTTAGCCACGTCGCAGACCGCTTTCACGACGCACGAGCGCCGGCAACGCGTCTCTACGGCGTCCGCGATTCGCGTGGCCAACGCCGTACTAGACGCCGCGGTTGACACTGTACGGAGGGGCGGGCGAGGAAGAGATCGAGGCACCGTAGCAGCCGCCGGAGTAGAACTCCTCTCCTCCCTCGCCTCACCCCCCTGGCTCGCGCAGCACAGAAGAGGGCACGCATCCGGGCCGCGATCCTCGATCGCGCACACGAAATTGAATCGCGTTTGTCGGCTCACCCTCACACGCTTTCACTCATACGGAACCTCACGGCTGCGGCGACGCCAGAAATGCCTCGAGTGTCCATATAATTGCTGTCGCAAAATCAATATTTGCACACGCCTAATAAGCATGTATTCCTCACTCCTCAGGTAGAGGTGAAAAACTGTAGCTGTATCGCCTAGTCTGACTGCTCAAGAAGCACAATTAAGTTGTGAAATATGCACCGTCGAGACCTTAACCAAATGCCACCTCGGCTCTTTGTGATTGTCCTGGTGTTTTTTTTTTTTCAACTCTAAAGTAGTCGACAAGTGCAGGGACCGTGAACGTTGTAAAGATGTGTTTATTCTTGAACATGTGCACCCGTCTTAATTAAATGTAACTGACTTATGAAGTTTTACGTGCCAAAACCAATATATTGGGGAATATGGAGATATGGCACTGGAAAAGCTGGCGCCACCGTCGGCGTGACGTCACATGAGGGATCACGTTGACACAGCGGCCGCGTTGGCTGCTTCGGAAGCGCCGAGGCGAGCTGAAAACGAAAGTTTAAATTCCCACCTGCGCTGCGGTCCTGATAAAGTGGTGAGGCTTTCCCGCCTTGGGTTTCTGCTTGACAACATTTGAAATCACTATTAGCGGCGAGAATTAGGAGTGGCGCCCTCTCGCGAGTGACGTCACGGCCAGGACGCCGTTCGCTCCGGCTCGCTCGGCTGCCGCGCGCGCTCGTTCCCTTCGTGTATGCTTGGGGCATGGGTGGCTCGAGCCGCACGTATTGAAGGATACGTCGGCTTCTTTCAGCTGCCATACCTTAACCACAGTTTCTTCTTCAAAAGCGTGTGAGTCGAGAAACTTTGCGGCTTGGATATCGCAAGCTAAGTAGCGTTAAAGGGGTCTATACTAGGTTTTGCAATGCATATATGCGCCGTGTCTATCGGTAAATTTTGACTAAAAAAAGAATATCTGCAAATTCAACGCGCGAAGTTGTGTATGATGCTTCGCTAAACACTTAAGATTCATTTAGTATTTAGCTATGAGAGGCATTGCATTTTACGTGGAAGAAAAATTTGGTAATTGGCGTCAACATGTTATCCGATGTTAGAAAGACACTGCCCAGCGAAGCTGTCATCATGATTCCTATTACTCTGGTGCGTTGTTCTATTCAAATATGGCCATTCATTAAAGGGTAAAAAAAAATAGTTAGGCACGCATTTCTTATGAAAAAGTTTGCTGCTACTTTCATCCCCCTCTGAAACAGGCCTCCAAAAAACGAATTGCTCATGGCTGCTAACACGACGGCGCGTCATGTAGAGTATTTACATAGTTAATTCACAAACACCATAGTAGCAATCACCTTAGAGAAAAGTTTCGTTGTTAAGATCGAGAGACACTCAATTGAAAGTGATGAAATGTTTCATAGTAGCCCTCAGTAGCCTTTATCGACAATATGGCACACCCCTGATGACGTAACGGTAGCAATCGACTGTCCGTATGGTGAGGCACGCTATGTTCGCGAAACCCATCAGTTCACTACAACTTCGAATTAAAATCCTTGTGTCACTTCAAAACCATGCCACTAGATTCATTCATCGTTCGTATTCTTATGATGTGAGTAATTTACCCCTTCTCTCATGTCGCCGCCGTATCGCCAGTCTTTCTTTATTCTATAAACTTTTTCATAGCTCGATGGGCATCCCGCCTTACATTGTTCCACCAACACACATATCTAACCGCACTGGTCACCCTCTTCAAGTCGCGCGCCCACGTGCACGCACTGTTACCTTTTCTACGTCATTTTTTCCTCGCACAGCTGCTGACTGGAATGGCCTTCCGGGTGACACCGCTGCCATCCCTTGTCCATCTACCTTCATAGAAAGCGTCACCAATCACCTTTCACCATAGATTAACACATGGTTTCTCCTTATTTCTGTGTAACCCACCTCTTATGTAATACCCCGTTACGGGGTCTTTAAGGAATAAAAATGAAATGAAAATGAAATAAAGCATTTTTTTACAACGCCAACTGGAATGGCTAAAATATTCTCGAGCTACTACACCGCAGCTTAGATTGCCTGTATACAAAAGGAAAATTCAAGCACCTTCTGTCTCACCATGTCACGATCCAGCGTTATTTAATTAAACAAACGGATAACTATTCGCTTCGTCGGTACCTAAAAGAGAACCTTGCAGGCCAATATAAGTTTGCTCCAATCCAATCGCAAACATTCATAAAGAAAGCACCACAAGCCTTGCATATAATTTCACTTGATTTCTGACCCTCCACCGGGGGAATTTCGATATCTTCAATATGTCCCATACTACTATGGTATGGTATGGTATTCCTTGAGCGATGGCGCACACCCACTGTGGGGGATTGGCCAAGATTTGGATGAAATTAGGCTATTTTTATTAAAAAACTGTAAATGGTAAAGCTAACTGGAGGAAAAGAACAAAAATAAAATGTTTAATAATTCAAGACAACCTCTTCGTAGCAATTATAAAATCCTCCACGGTTGAGCAAATATCCCTGTGGCACTGTCCAAGAGAGGAGGCTCCTAGAGAAAGGATATTTATAATTGAAAAGCTCAAACCAAGCTGTGTAAATCTTGATTCTAGATTTTTTCTTAAAGAAGTGAAACGGCGGCAGAATATGAAAAAATGATCGATTGTTTCATCTTCTCCACAGACTGGGCACAGAGGGGAGGGCACCAGACCAGCCCTGTGACGATAAAAGTTTAATTTTGGTATTCGACAACGTAATTGGGTAAAGATGACTTCAGTTTTTCTTGTGTGAAAGGAATTTTTAGGCCAAGGGAATAGGAGGTGTCGATACTCGGAAAAATTTGCTACAGCTGGGTTCAAAAAGTCTTGAGTAATTGTATATCTCCTGAATCTAGTAGTCGTCAGGTAAGCTATTGTAGGAAGTAATGGTAATACAGGGCCACTGAGGGCCGCTCTCGCGAGACTGTCAGCCATTTCATTCATGACTAATCCTTTATGTCCAGGCACCCAAAGCAATCTAATTAAATTTATGTGGGCAGGTACTAGAAAATGAAATGTACGTAAAAGGTTAGTGACACCATTTGCTGTTAGCGAGGAACATAAGGATAAAGAATCTGTTATAATTACTACCGCCGATGTTGACAAATTTAGTTTGCGTAAGGCTAGGACTACAGCTAGAAATTCAGCCAAAAATACGGAATAAAAGTCCGGAATCCTGATTGCAAATGACCAGTTTAGAGCGGGAGAGAAAATGCCAATTCCAGATTTTTCTTCACACTGTGAGGCGTCTGTCGCAATGACCGTACTTATAGATAAACCCAATAAATGGTCCTGTAATAAGCCGTTTAATTTATTATAAGGAAGATGTTTTGCATTATTTGGGTAGATGTCATCATATATAATTTTTAGGTTCTCTCGCACATCACAAATAGGCGATACCTCCCAAAGACGTACATTTAAGGGGTTTATCAATGTTTGTACGAAGACCACCTGTGGTGTATGAAAACGATGCCAGTGTACTCCGAAGAAAAGTGCAGGCTGGGAAATGAATATGTATTTCAATCTTCTAATAGGGGATTCATACAATTTCAAGACTGTTTGCACCGTCAGTAACCGAAATCTACACAATATTGAGGGCAACCTGACTTCTTGGTGTAATATGTTATTGGCAACATATTTCGGTAATCCACAACACAGTCGTAGGGCTTCCCGCTCAAGTAGAACAAGGGGACGTAATTTATAAGCTGGGGCACCAGAAAATAAAACACATCCAAATTCTAAAATGGGCCGCACATACATTTTGTATATCATTAAAAGTGGATCTCTCCGCATTCCGGACCGACTATTGCACAGCTTACGTAGCATACCAACTGCTCGTACTCCTTTTTTAACGATATGGTCGATATGGCCGAGCCAGTTGAGGGAACCGTCATATACTACACCTAAGTATTTCACCGACTCCACTTGAGGTATAGTCTCGAGGCGATAAGATATCGATATATTAACGGGATTATTAAGAGGAAAAACCAATATCGAGGATTTTCTAACGTTAAGTGAAAGGCGAATTTTGTTTAACCAGGTTTCTATGGCGTTGAGGTAGTTTTGTAGTCGATAATATAGAGAGTGAATATCACTGTCTGATGCGAAGAAAGCAATGTCATCCGCGTATACGTATGTTTGTACATCTTGATGAAGAGGAATGGAACACATCAGAATATTAAATAGTAATGGTGAAGTGACAGCTCCTTGAGGAACACCTCGTGATTGATTATATATACTAGAGGAAACGCCTCTCAGACTGCAGTAAAATGTTCTTCCATTTAAAAACTCACCAATCCAGTTTGAAAAATAATTTGGAATGTCTAGATTTCGCAATATATCTAATAAAATTAAGTGTTCTACACTGTCGTAGGCTTTGGAAATGTCTAATGTCACAAGAGCACCTATTTGCCTCTGTCGTCGTGCTAATTTTATTCTACTTTCTAGGTCCACGTGAGCATGCCAAATTGAACATGATGGTCGGAATCCAATTTGGCAGGGGCTAAGCAAGTCCTTGTTCTGTATAAATTTAATCATGCGGGCATATAGAATTCTTTCAATTAATTTAACCAAATTTGAAGTTAGCGCAATTGGCCTAATGTTATCTATTGTATATCCTTCCCCATGATTTTTAAGAATAGGGATGATTTTAGCAATTTTCCACGCAGACGGAATCCATGAGAAGCGAATTGAGTAATTTACAATAGCCAAAAGGTCATCAGGAGCTTCCTTAAATAAAATTCTGATCATAGTAGATGTTACCCCATCCACACCGGGAGCTGAATCTGGAAGTCGCTCCACGATTTCAGCCAATTCTAACATAGAGATTTCTGTAAAATCATCTGATGCCCTTCGTAAGCGAGAACCACTTGGTAAGACAGAAGAAAATCTAATTTCTAATCCCTTCGCGATTTCTTCTAGTGATTGTTTCATTTCATCGCTACTTAAGATTATAGAGTCAATATTAATTTGGCGCGGAAGAATTTTCCTACCGCGGAGAAAACGGAACAATGCACGCCTATTTTTATTGTTAGATAAGAAATCAAAATGCTTACAGTCGAATTCATCTTTGGCTTTAGAAACTGTATGTTTAAAGACAGCTCGAAAAAATTTATAGTCACTCCAATTTTGGGGACTCTGGTTATGCAATAATTTTTTCCAAGCAGCTTTTCTCTTTCTGTAGTCTCGAGTGCATTCTTCATTCCACCAAGGACTGTAAGAATTTCTTTTATTCAATCCAATCTCAAATTGAGCCTTTTTTTGAGAACTTTCCAAAGCGGAACAGATAATCGTGGTTTTTTGTTCTGTAGGCGCATCAGACAGAGATGAAAGAACATTTCGTAGGCATTTTTTAAAAATGTTGTAATTTATGAAGGTTCGAACCTGGTCACCTATAAATGTTACCGGACGTGCAACGTCAAATACTATCGGAAGGTGATCACTGCTTGTCGAACAATCAATAGTCGACCAAGAAGTTACGGAGAGACTCGGGCCAGAGAATGTAAGATCTAGTGAAGAGTAAGATCGGCCTCTAACAAACGTAATAGATCCGGAGTTTACACACGTGAGGCGATTGTCCAACGACCAGTTCCACAATCGGGTGCCGCACAAATCTGTTCTTAAACCCCATGAGATATGGTGAGAATTGAAATCACCTGAGATTACAATGTCACGTCCACAAGAGTTAATGACACTATCCAGTGTGCTAGTGTCCTGTACGCCAGATGGAAAATATGCATTAACTAGGGTAAAAGGAGCACATCCCGGGAGAACCAATTTTATAGCTAGGATTTCACACTCTGGAGTAGAAACTTGATATGAAATTTTAGCCTTATGGCAAATTTTAGATGAGATAAGTGTAAGTAACCCGCCGCCTCTTGTAGGACGGTCTAATCGAAATGACCTGTAGAATTTCAGTTGAAAAGATTTCTCAGGTTTTAGCCACGTTTCTTGTAACATAATTAAATCAGGATTAAGTTGAGAAGTTAAACAAGTTAAATCTACTGATGCAGAATATAAAGAGCGGCAGTTCCACTGAAGCACTTTTAGTGATCCTATTTTTTGGAAAGTGCCGCAGTCGAAACTGCCTTCTGCAGAATGTTATCCTTCAGCACATCACTGGACTGACTTTTCTTCGCTTTTGAGTGAGGACCGGAGGAGGAGTCTTCACTAATAGACGACATGGTTCTTTTATATGCTCGAGCATTTTGTTCTACCTCTGTCATCTCCAAATCTGTATTAACCAGATTACAAGTTGTAGGACCCGCAGAAGAGGGATTTGAAAGTCCAATATCATTATTGCAAGGATTGGCGTCTGATCTTTCATGATTAGTTTGGTGCTCAGGATCAACTGTTTGCGTTGGTACAGGAGCTGGGCAGGTAGTTTGCATCAAATGAGATAAATGACTAGAAACGGCTTGTGAGATACATTCACCAAGGCTCATTGCCAACCTTTCCATAGCCTTTGTAACTGCCTTTTCCACAGCGGCCTCTATAGTTGCAGTAAGTGATCGGTCCGGGGTAAGATTTTGTCTACCTATTATCCCCGCATAGCCAGATGCCCTTTCTTTCACAATGTTTATGGCCTCCATCCTAGAGCAGCGTCGACGATCAATTATTTCAATCACCTGTAACTCTTGAGCCCTAACAGAACAGTTTAAATAATTGGCTGGATGATTTCCATCACAGAGGCAGCATCGCTCTTCTTGGGCATTACAATCACTTTGAGCGTGTTCTCCCCCACATGCGCAACAACGTTGTCTTGATTTACACCCTGCCATACTATGGCCGTATCGCCAGCAATTGCGGCATTGAATCGGACGCGACGCCAGGGGTTCAACTCTGAACACAAGGGGCCACACCTTTAGCTCTGACGGGCAGGAAGTTCCAGCAAAAGTCGCAATCACTGATTCTGTTGGGACCCGCTTATTGTCTACCACTCGAGTGCATCGGTAAACAGCAATTACTCCAGTCCCAGACAATCTCTCAAGTGTTTCAGCGGGAGAAAGATCAGCATCGACACCTCTGACTATTCCCTTAGTGCAGGCGAGGTGAGCAGGGATAAAGGCACTCACCGGTAATGACGCGAATGACGAGCACTTTAGCAAATCCGCGACACAGGACTGGTCTGGTGACCGACACACGATACCTCCTCGGCCGAACTGCCTCACTTCCGTGATGGTCTGGTATGAAGAGGTAGCAGCTTGCAGGGATTTCTGGATCGCCTGGGGGTTGGTTAGACGTATAAAGCCTCCATTTGAAGGAACCAGAGCCACCGGGATGTTGCTCACACCACTGCGGATGAACAAATCTAGAGGTAATTCATCCGTTGGAATAGAGGCCGCCCATGGGGACAAACCCCTGCCTGGGGAGTTTTTAGACATCAGCCTAGGAAGAAGGTGGCGTTAGAATTAGTGAGAGCTCAAGAAATAAGATTAGTAAAGCCTAATATCACCCAAAACCTGGCCAAGTGACAGAAGCCGCAGCGAACGAGCAGGACGCAGCTTCTTCTTCTGATGCTCTGAGCTCTTCTTCTCGATCCGAGCTGAAGACAGCTTCTTCCTACTACTAATCTAAGCTGAAGACAGCTTCTTCCTACTACTAATCATTGACGCTTCGACTTCTTTCTGGCTGCAGCTATGCGGTCCAGCAGGCATACTTCACTAAAAAAATTGGGCCGAGCAGCCTGTGTCAGTTCGCCAGATTCGTCATGTATATTCCTCAAGCAGCAAGCACCAGTAAATTTCTCAATTGAGTTTGATTTGATTTATTAATTTCCATTTACACACAAACATGTACAGAGGAGTGGTAAGTGGAGGTGGATGAGGGAAAAAAGCCGCACAGACGCGGCTTGAGGTAACCTCACCCCCTTAGGTACAATATGGCTGCATGGGGTAACACATCAAGCGCCATATAAATTACATTTATATAGTGGCCATAAAACATTGCAGTTATACAATATATGAAAGAAAAGTGAAATATTTCCACAATAACAATGCAAAACACACTAAGCAATGAAATAAATAAATGATATACACTTGGTAACATAGACAAAAAAAGAACATAACATACATTATTCATCATTAACAAACGCGCTCTAAAGAGGTGAGTTGAACGTGTAGCACGGAAAATGGAATATATATTGGTACATTCCTATTTGTACTCTGTAAATTACTGTAAGCCTTCATTAACTTTACTTCAAATTTCCGCCGCTTAAAAAAAATAAACACGTGAAGAACCACCTAATGTTGACAAGCAGTTAAAGAAGCAAGTGAGGCGTGTAGAATCTAAGCTCCAGTATTAGTTAAGTCCCCGTGCTACTGCCGAGCGTTTCTGTGAGGATGTGCAAAAATTCGATATTTTACCATGAACTACTCGTCGTGAGCAAACCTATTTTAGCGGAATAAAATCAACTTAACTGCTGTAGAAGTCATATATAGCCAGCTTTGTGACATACTTGTTGCACCGCGGCAGGTATGGTATCATAACTGGATTCCTATAGGCTATGCTTTTGCGATTGTCTATCCGCGTATGAAAAACCCGCAATGGGCTGGTCTGCGTCGCTTCGGCTGGCACTGTAGCGTTGCCTTCGAGAGCTGCATTGTTGTCTAAGAAATTAGCTCTTTGAATAAATGTTCGCAAAGGAAGACGTCGTAAAAATATATTTGAGACGACCACCATAAGTATAAAAGCAGAGAGAACGAGGGCGAACAAACGAAAACACCGCAGAAAGCGCCCGGACAACGCCCGAACTGTAGCAGACGACAGGCGCGAGTCCGTGCCCTGACGTCACGCGAGCGGCGCTCGCAGCGCCGCTCGCGTTCGTTCTCGGGGCTAATAATAGGCGTGCCGTGGTGCCGGACGTACGCAACGGAGCCCGGTGTTATTCACACGTAGCCACAGGACATTGTTGTGTCGGCAGCGGCAGGCAAGCGGGGGGCCCCGACCAGCGAATGCGCGGCTAGCGCCGGCGCAGTGAAGGAGACACGGAGCTAACTGCTCCCGATGAAAACCGGAACGAAGACTCAGCCGACCCGCGGCCGTTTATTACTAATAAAGGCTTCACACGTCAGATGACACCTCCAGATTGGCCCAAGCTCGTCACATGACAGAAGGGGGGGGGGTGCGCCATCTAGCTAAACAACTACAAAACATACATGTACGATGGCACCGAGATCTGACAGGGGGCGACACTATACTACAGACATGAAGCTGCATGAAGCTTGGCTCGCGAAACTTAGGACCGGCAAACAGCCATCGGCTACAACTCGGGTATGCAGCAAGCACAGCCGCGAGGAATATTTCTGCTATGGCGCCGGGACTGCGATGTTCGATGAGTAGCAGAAAACGTGCACTGAGGCGTTCGCCCGCGCTCGAGCGCTGCCCTGCTCATGTCACGACAGTTTGGTCTATGAGCTTGTTGATGCTAGACACTGGCAAGTTCACTGGAATGGAAAGGGAGGGGTAAGAAACACATTAAACAAAGGCATGGCATATGGTCATGCTTGTGTTATGAATTAACACACTGGATTACGAAAAAGAAGCAGCGCGAAATCGCCCGCTGAGTGCATACAGTGCAACGCAACTTTAGAAATAATATTGAAGTGTTCAAGAATTTAAAAGAAAAAATATTGAATCGTCGTGACGGCACATCGCAGTCGCCGTAGGCGTCGAAGTCCCTTAATTTGTTAAAACGAAATTGTTTTTGAACAGCTCTGATAACGTCCACGCAACAATGGTTGCTTGTGGACTGTCAAATGCTCATATTCAGCGGCCTAAAGCTCACAGCACGGTGCGAAAATGCTCTCAGTGAATGCAGGCGCGCAGTCGGTCGCCGCAAACCCGTGCGATCGCTGCATGCATTGAGGCTTCGTTCTGTTATGCGCCACATGATTATACAGACCGCCCACTATAAGAAAATATTTCACATAGTTTGCGCTCAGCGACTGCCGACCTTTCATACAAAAAGCCGGTTCGGGAGACTCCATCGCGGTGACCGCGCGCAGTGGCTTTCACTGTACGTATTCGGTAAGAGATAGCGTCTGTAAACGATTCTGTACTTTCAGTTTGCCCAAGATTATTATTTCGACAGTAATAAAGTTTCCTCGTTTTGAGAGTACTTACAGAAATGTACAGGAGGGCTACCGCGTGGTGTTTTTATTAAGCGCCATTAGCCAAACCTATGAGGCGGGCGCCGCGTTATCCCTCATACTTTAACGTTTCTTTAACGTGGACCCAATGCACGGTACATGGGCGCTTTGGCGTTTCGCCCCTATCAAAATGTGGCCGCGGCGGCTGGTATTAAATCCCAGCTCCTCAGGCTTAGCAGCTAAGCTACTACGCCACTAACGCGGTTTACACCTGTCTTGTCGAGTGACCGAATGACGTGGCGGCATTTTCTTTCTTTGTGTGTGCACCTCTTTCTAAATGTACAATAACATTGCAAATTAAAGTACATCGACAGACGATACGCGGCCCAGGTCCCGACCATAACCTTGTAACGCATTCGGAAAATGCGCCATTACTGACGTCATGCAAGCAAGGTGGTGGCGGCGCGAACGGCGCAAGCGCGAACCAATTGCAACAACAACAATGGTGGACGGTGGGTGTCGGAATTTATGAATTAGAATTGGGATTGCGTGTGTTATGTGTACACTGAATCAACGCTGGATTTGAGCAGTAATTGACTGAAAGGTAAGGCAACGGCTCTCTCAGGGGGCATCACCTGCTTGTGAGTGCAGTCGCGCGACTTGTTTAGGGTGCTACGTGTGATTCATCGAACGGTTCGCGGCATATGATGTCGGGCCTCTGCCTAGCTGTCGTACGAACTTGATTGCACAACGTTGACAAAATGATCGGATATTAATTTGTGACACCGTGCATGTGATTATGTAGTATTCTTGTCAGTATATGTTACTGATGTCGGGAGGACTATTATTTTTGCCTTACCAAAAAACCATCATTCTATTTTGAATGTGTTACGCCCGAATTGAATTCGTACTATTTCCGTGTTGGCCTGCATTCCCGTTGTCATGTTCGCGTCGTTTTTCACGTGATCAGCCAGTGACACACTGATTACTTTGCATACTCCGCCCACATTTCTAAATACCTCTGCGAAAAAAAAAAAAAAGCTTTTTGCTAAGGGAACTAAATGCGGCTTATGTTGACGTTTTCTTTTTCTTCCTTTTTTTGTGATGGTTGTATTACTGGATTACATCACGAAAGGAATTCGCGTCGTCAATCCTTTCGTATAAACAAGGACGTTTGAGGTTATTCCGGTAACCAGTGCCATTGTGGGTGTGTGTGAGAGGCACGTCGCAAGCGCGATCGATTTCGTTATGTTGAATGAAACCTCACCCCGTTACCGTGATGTAAAGTGACTGCGTTTGCCTCCATATGTTAGGCTCATGTTATGGACATTCTAATTGTGGGTTCGCTAGTTGAAGTGCTACCACGGCGAATAAAAGGTTTCTAGCTGCTCAGGTTTACTGGCGATGCTTGTGCCCGCCTTCACCTTCGTGTGGTGGCAAGTCCCTGTCGGAAGCTTGGCACAGTTTCATGGAGGTCTCTGCTTGCCTATACGTATGCAAATATTTTTAATTAAGTTGTCATGGTCGCTGAAGGTTAAAAAAGAACCGGCTACATTGCGTTTGTGAAAGTAATTTAGTGTGGAAGCAGAAAGGTAGTTTTGAATTATCTGGCAACATCTGACGCAACTTCTACAGCAGCCTTGTTATTTTAGTCATGTGTGCAAGAGAACAGAAACTTGTTTCATTACTGAATAGCTGAAGTGTTGCGAAAAATAGTTGAACTATTGGATGATTGTCAGTATGCTTGCCCGCTCATTTTCGTTTTTATTGGTAATATAATGGCCACAAATTAAAGAAACCTGCTCATTGCAGTCCTCAGTAGTGTTCTTCAAACACCCATGTACTCAGATTTAGGTGCACGTTAAAGAACCCCAGGTGGTCGAAATTACCAGAGTCCTCCACTACGGCGTGCCTCATAATCAAAAAGTGGTTTTGGCTTGTAAAACCCCATAATTTAATTTTTTGAGATTATGTTATTTATACCTTTCCCAGTCTTCTTCCTTTTTTGTTCAAAATTTTTTCCCCCAGTTTTTGTATTACACAAGCATATTATCACCGAGGCCTCCAGCTGTTCATAATACTTTCAGAAATAAATGAATTAATCAATCAAACAGATCACTGACAAAATATGAGTGATTTGTTGTCGCAAAGAGGTCACTTTTCTGAAACCTTTCATCAGAACAATTGTTAACACGGAGGGCAGTTGTTTAAAATGTATAGTGGATTCAATGCTAACATTTTAATTTGCCCCTGTTTGCAATGCCAGCATAGTTTTAGCAAATAAACATGACAACAGTTGTGTGAAAACATTATATAGGAATTACATTAGCATCATACATCCTGATTTTTTATTCTGAGTTAAGTTCTTGTTCTGCTTGCCATGGTGGTCTGCTGCTGAGTACAAGATCAAGGATTATATTCCTTCCCACATTGATTTCACTCCAATGAAGCAGAATCCAAGAACCTACTGCACTGAAATTTTCATATGCAATAAAGGAAAACCAGGGTAGTCAAAATGAATGCAAATACATCCACTAGGTATGGCTTTGAAAGATTAACCTTCTTTAATTATTATTATTACTTCTTGTCACTTCCAGCACAGTGCAACATTAGATACATTGTGGCTATGCATCCTGTTTACTAAAACCTGTCTACATAATGCTTAGTTATCACTGGCATGATCAGGCTCATTATTTAGGGCATTCATGCGACAATTGATAAAGTGGACCCCATTTATTGTCATCTTGGTGTTTATTTCTCGTTGAATTTAACTCGAACTAAGCACGTTGAATATGTTACAGCGAAAGCCTGTAAAATGCTAAATATTGTTAAACGCAACTTCCAGTTAGCTCCTCCCAAAATTAAAGAACTACTTTACTTTTCAAACGTAAGACCCATATTAGAGTATGCCTGTATGGACTTGGACCCGCAACTCAGAACTCTCTATAATATGCTCGAGCATGTGCGAAACTGTGCAGCCCGTTTTGTCTGTAGTAATTATGACTTCTAGTATTACTGCACTTAAGGATAGCTTGGGATGGGAGTTATTAAGCACACACAGACAAAACATGATATTAGAAATGCTTTTTAACATTTCTTTCAATACGGTTAAAATAGATAAAGAAACTTACCGTTTACCTCCTCATTTCTTATCTCACAGAAGTCACCACTCTTTAAAAGTAAGAGAAATCCTTTGTAGAACACACATCTTCGAGTACTCGTTTTTCCCACACACAATATCCCGGTGGAATCAGCTACCGCAGGAAATTGCTTATTGTTGCACTGAAGTATCGTTCAGAGCATTGTTGAATTTATAGAGGCGTGAACCTTCCTCTTGTGCTATTTTTCTTTGATCAGTTATGTATTTTATCTGAGCATATGTAACCCTGTGTATTCCCCCCCCCCCCCCTTGATAAGTGCCTTTGGGTGCTACAGGTACTTGAAATAAATAAATAAATAAATAATTGCTTAAGTTCCTTGAGCTTGTCACCAGGGACATAGCACAAGGTTGTGGCATCAAATCCGGGCCTGCAGTATCTGCATTTCGATGGGGGTGAAATGCAAAAAACGCCCATGTCCCGTGCATTTGGGGCACATTAAACATCCCCTGGTGGTCAAAATTAATCCGGATTCCCCTACTACAGCATGCTTCATAATTAAATCATGGTTTTGGAATGTAAAACCCCAGTATTCAATTCAATTTAACCAGGGGCATAGCCAGGGAGAATGGCACATAGACAAGGTGTTGCCCCCCCCCCCCCCCCCCCTGCAAACACACAATGTGCTCATTGTGTTACAAGCTGCCTCCATAAATATTTTTTTTTATTTAATTACAGCCACTATACATTTTATTGCTAGATATGACAGACTGTGGGAAAGTATGCAAGGTTTCTTTGTTTTCAATTCTGGTGAGTTTGGAGAAGTTGTTCTATATGTATTATATATAATATGATACAACGATGCAGTAAGAGGTTAGTAGTGAAGCAGTTCACCACTCTTTGCAGCATTTTACGGTCTATTTGTAGAGACTCCTGGTTTCATAATGTGCCATAATTCTGGTGTTTCAGCTTAAAGTGTGGCCATGGGACTGAAGAGGGGCAGCGCAGGCAATTCTGGCCTGCGTGCAGAGCTCCTCCAGTTGGCTTCCCGGCTCCGCCGTGAGCATCTGTTTGTGGACTCAGAAAAGCGAGAGCTGCAGCGGTTGAATGAGCGTGTGCAACGCTCTGTTGAACGCCTCCAGCATCTGTCTTGGATCTGGCGGCAGCAGCGCAATGCGTTAGATGCCCTTGTCCTTGGTCGTGACGGCAGCCCTGCCTCGTGTTGCCAGCGCCTCAATGCCCTTGAGGCTGCATGCTTCGTGGATTCGTATCGCGTCCTGGGCATTCATGACGCCGCCTATGCAACACTGCTTCGCAGCCTTCGTCAGGATCCCTGCCTGGTGGCTGTGTGCCTTGTGCGTGGCCCTACAAGTCAACTCCAGGCGGCTGTAGACATTTTAGTGTCATGTGTCTATGGCTGTGGGACCCTCTCTGAAGATCAGACACTCATGCTACAACTGTTGCGTGAGCTGATGGTACTGCAGCTGGAAGGTTGCGACAATGTGCGGCGCCTTCTGCAACATGGCTCATGCGCCTTCAGTCGTGTCTACAAAGCCTTCACTGAGGGCCTTTCTGGTGCACAGCTGTTCCTGACTTCAGCCCTGCGCACAGCACTGATACAGGTAAAACCATAGAGGCAACATCACTTTGCTGTGGAGGGGTAGTTTTTAATACTGTTTTTAATAAGCAACTGCAGTATGTTCCATTTTCTTGTTACTCTCTGGGCAGTAAGACAAAGGGAGAGAGATCCTAAGGCTTCCTTCACACAGCTGTCATCCATCCCGTCCCCTCCCCATTATGGAGGGAAAAAAATGCTGGTTACACAATGTAGTAGTGCTTTAATGGCCGCTGGCCAGCACACATGTTGCTATAGTGTGAACTATACTTTCGGTTGGCTGAAACTAAAGTTTGGCGTGTTTGAGAGCAAACAATGCAAGTAATCTTTTTAATAACTGAAGAATGTATATAATACAGTATAAATAAATGACTGGGAAAATGCATCACAGTAAAAATTTGCTTTGTTCAAGTCAAGAAATATAAGCATTTCTCTTAGTGTGATTGCTGGCAACCAATGAGCACGAGGGCTCTGAAAAGCATGAAGGCAATGCGGGTGCCCTCAGCAGCAGTCGGTAGCACATGGGAGTCTCCTGATAAGTTGGTTTCTGAAAAGGTGGGATTCCATCATTGGTACAGTTACACAAATATTTATGAGTTACTTATGCTGCCGGTAACCTGTTTTCATGGAAAAAACCAGCTCGGAAAACCCTCTCCCCTGACAGAAGCTGGCGCTGTGACATTGATGGGACAGAGCAATGGCTGTGAATGCAGCCTAAATGTGATGTGGTGATAGAAATTCCGCAACAAATATTTTTTTAAACGTGAGCATATATGCCCCCGCCTTAAAGATTTGCAATGGGGGTGTATGAAGCTCGGTGATAAACATATGCACAGCGTATGGTGGACGACCTAGATAAGAATTGGTGAGCGGTACTGTGGAGGACGTCATCGGCACAGCTTGGGTCGTGCCAACTCGTACAAGTAGCACAGTGCGGAGCAGATGGCTTCATTGCCTCACATAACTCTGTGCTTGGAGAGGCACATAATTCAATTTTGTATCAGCGCTTGGCAAGAACAGTTAATGCTTCATCATTGTAAAGTAGTATGGAGTGAGCAGGTCCTTCTTATCTTGCAAAGAATAAGATAAATAATAAAATTATAATGAGATAAGCAGTGATGACAAAAACAAAAGAAAGTATGCTCATGTGAAATACGGGTTCACTCCGTGGAATAAGGGTCATATTTTTCTGTAGGTATTTCAAGAGTTCAAAATCAATTTCCAATGCTGTAGCTACCCAGTTGGCCTTATCCATTCTGGGAAAGCTGTGGCTATACGCTTTCTCCACTACATGTTATGCAGCAGCATTAAAGCGCATATTCTACTTATATGTGCTTGCCTTATGTTCATTGTACATTCATAACTACAAACAGCAGCCTCAATAAGACATGCTGTTTCTTGATGTGCTGAGAGGCAATCTGCCACAGGCTAAACATTGAAACTTGTACCGGGGTTGATTATATATATATATTTGCATTACAGAGACCCTGAAACGATTTGGCTGGTTCTGTACTTATGTACTGATTTGGTAGGGTTGGTCCTTGTGATAACCAAGGGACAAATTTAAGTGCTCTGGGTAAACCATGTAATTTATTATTAGGTTTTAAACACCTGCTTTGCTACAGGTCACAGTGGAACTGCTCCCCATGTTTTCAACTACCTTTGCCTATTCTTTGTAGAATGGGTTGGTGATATAATTTGGGCAAGCATTCCTATTGTCTTCCCATGTGATGTGATTAGAATACATAAAGCATACTGGTGCACTATGAACTCCATTTTAATAGTATGTATGCATGTGTAGCAATTTGGGTACCTGTAAAAGAGCAGAAAAGCAACAAATGCAGACAATTTTTCAAACCAAAGCACACTGCTGGCTGAGAACACAGATTGTCTGCTGCAGCTGTTGTCTGTACATGTGCATTTGCATGCACATGTGAGGGAAGGCGTAGAATAAAGAGTTTCGTTCAAGAAGTGGTGCTCTGTGGTAGAGGTGAAAGGCCACATGGAGGAAAGCAAGAGGTGAGAAAGAATGCGACAAAACTTAGTACTGCACTTTCGACAGCCATCAGTGAGTCATGGAGGGGTTATTTCACATCAACTTAGGTGCAGCAATGGGAAACACCAGCTCTCATCTTTCTATACTGCAATTGTGTGCAGGGAGTATACTGCAGTGATTGCACGTTATAGAAGATGTGCATTCTGCATGTAAATCTAATTTTGAGGCTGTCGTCACCACGGTAACGAGAAAAACTGTATTGGAAAGAAACGCAGGAACACACTCATTTCAAATCACCCAGAAGTAGGCAACATTTGCATTACCGCACAATATCACGCCCAAGGAGCTGGGTCATTGTATAGCCGCATGTAATACAAGTAGGGAGGAAATGCCAAGACTTGAAATTAGGGAAATGTTTAACCACTTGTAGCCCTTTTTATATACAGTAAAACTCCTTTATAACAACGTGCTTGGGACCTCCGAAATTTTTCATAATATAGGTTATTTGATTATATAGATTGCCCACCGTTCCACTTGCTAAAGAGCAAGCTAAGCACATTCACCCAAATAAAATTTTTATTTAGCATGAATCTATGAAATACTCATTGAAATAAGTCGCTAATTTTCTTCTGCACGCTTAGTTCAACAAAATGTGTGTCTGCAGCCGACACTGGCGATGAGGTTCGTGGCATGCTCATCGGCAAAATCTGGAAGTGACACAAGGTTTAGCTGCACAGCATGAACTGCTGCTATTGTCTGCCTTGTCGAAATTCTTGGTTAGTGTCAAGACTCATCGCTACTGCTGCCTTTGTCAACCTTTGCCTTCATCCCGTCCTAGATGACCTCGATGGTGATGTCACTTGTCAGGTCCGCACAGATCATCATGAGGTGGGGAGGTGCTACTGTTGATACTTCAGTGTTCAGACCCTCCTGCATGGTGGCGCTTCCTACGTGCACTACTGCTCTGTGGCGGCTACGGAAAAAAGTGGCGGTTCCGCTGCAAGTGTTTGCTCTAAAGCAAGAAATCAACCCTCTGGGGCATCAGTATTTCTTCGTTGTACAGGCAGATTCTTTGTAGGGGTCGTCATGGTGGAGGCGTTCACAATACACGTGGTAGATAGGAATTCAGCTGGGACATACATAATCCTTCTTATGCAGGTAATTTCACTGTATAGAGGCATTCAACTGTAGTGCACTTACATAAAATTCTTGCGAGAAAGCATTTGGTGAGAGGTACTATATGTCTAGGCGGTACTCTTAGGTATGACAAAATCGTTTCGAAGACACTTTAAGAATGGAATGCTGCAATATATCCTTGCAGGAAAATAAGTGATGACACTATACGAATGGCCAAAATGTTATAGCAAAATTAGAGGCAATTAACCTTGTCTTTTTAATCGTTACCAATGGCATTAAAACTGACATATTTTACCCTTTTCTTTTATTTACTACTTAAGTCTAAAAAGAACTGAATATTAACATGTGTCAAAAGTGCGCAATGTGTCAAATTATGCATGGAAATGTTTAAACTGAAAACCATACACTAAAAAATTACTAAAATGTTCAAGAAGCTGGGTACATTTTTGTTCTGCATTGTCCATACAAAAACAGATTTATTTTATATCAGTAGAAAAATTACTAAGCTGACCAGTGCACTTAAAAATTTGGAGGAGGTGGAAAAAATTTATTTTCGCAAAATGTTAGAATTCTCTGAATTACTGGGTTCTTTCTTCTTTTTGGCGACCTCCAAAGCCCAGTTGATGGTCCGCAGCTGGACTGCGGGATCCAAGCTGGACACCGCCACCTCCCAGTCCGAAGTGTTATTTAGCTGGAGTTCTGCCCTAGGCTTTAGCCCGGGACAGTCCCTCAATATATGTCAGGTCCGCCTTATGGGCATTGCAATTTTTGCATTTCGGTGAGAACCCCGGATATACTGTATTAGTGAATACTTGTAAGGGTTGGCAAATGAGCCACTCTGCAACTGTCTCCAGGTAAGCTGCTGCAGTTTATCCAGATTTATGTGAAGTGGGGGTATTTTGTTTGCCTTCATGGTAGGTCATAGTAATTTCGTGTAACGTCACCATGCGATCCCTCACTGAACCCAGGTTGAGGCCTCCCACCGCGTGGCTGATGAAACCTCAGGCAAAACTGTGGGCAGCCTCATTTCCTGGGTGTGAGGAATGTTTTGGGAAAATTGGAGGAACAGAAAACAAACAAGTTTAGCAAGAAATAAAAAAATCAAAGCAAAAACATTCTTTAGCAAACAGCGCGAATAACGAGACACAGAAAAGAGACACACGACACAGGCGCTGTGTCGTGTGCCTCTTTTCTATGTCCTGTTATTCGCACTGTTTGCTAAAGAATGTGTTCGTACCAACAAGCCCGGCTAGCAGCTATTCTGAAGTTCAAAACAAAAATATTTTCTTTCGCATCCTTGCTGCTACAATGTGCACATCCAATTTGCAGGATGGGAGACAATGAATTTCTAAAGGTGTGAGTTACCACCCAGAAAGCTTGGTGGTTGTTTATGCCCTCTGTAGGCGAAAACACATTGAGCATACCATTAGCATTAAGCTCTTATGCATCTCATACATGTGAACACAGGTACTGTGCAATCAGGCAAGCATTCATCTGGCACCATTACAAATATGACTTGATTGTAGGTTTCCGTGAAATGCATATTGATGGGAACAAAGTGCCATAAGTGTGAAACTTTTGATTAGAAATGGCACAACTGCTTATCAATAAATAAATAAATAAATAAATAAATAAATAAATAAATAAATAAATAAATAAATACTCATTATGTTTCAAGAAGATGAAATATATACAGATGGTGGTGCTCCCAAGCTCTCTATTCAATGATTGTCTTGCCGCTGGGCCTAAAATGTCAAACTTTGGCTGAAAAACTATTTTCGCCTGGAAAATGCATTGCAGCTGGGACCATCGTCCAGCATGTCCCGCACCAAATTAGCTGGTCCCAGCTAGAGGTCAGCAAGTCCCGGTGATGGTGTCAACTGGCTTTAGTTCACTATCAGCTTGAACCACATCTAACTGATCCAACTGAAATGAGCTTTGTATCCAACTGATGCCAGTAAAAAAATTCTTACTTAGGTATTCCAATAATGTATAATTCATACTGTCATATATTTAGCCTGGCCACTGTGATTTCATACACCTATATACAGCCATGGAACAGTGCTGTGGTAACCTTTACAGGAGTTCTATGAAAAATGAATTTTGTTCTCAAAAAAAAAAAAGAAAGCTCTTAAATGTGTTGAAAAGATGGAGTGGGACAAGGCTGCAAAATATGCATATAAAAAAGGGATTGTGATGTTACCTGTGTTGCCCTCTTTTGGCAATGCGAAATGTTATATACCAGAGGGATACTTGCTTAGAATAAGTTTATTTAGACAAGTACCTGAAGCATGCTCAATTGGAAGCAGTAATGTTGCTGAAAAAGTCAGCAACTTTATGTTGCTTAGCAGTCGCTGCTGTTCCAAGCTTGTTGATTGTGGGCGGCAACTAAAGGCAAATCACTATCACACTGTGTATGTATCCCACAAAAGGTGTGTACTCAGAGCAAGGTTTTTAAAAAATGCATGCTATTCGGCCACCACCACCTCTTGCCTATTTGGGTCTGTGGGGTTGCGTCTACAGGTTGGCAGGTATGAATGTGTCATATACTGTGCATCACATTCATGACATCAACCTAGACATGCCACAATAGCTGTAATTCATACTGTGAACAAAAAGCCAACTTCAATGTCTTATATATATGCAAGGCCTTAACGTGCAGCTGGCTGGGGTGCAAGGTTCTGTGTGTCAGATTCAATAGGCCTGCGGAGCTCAATTATTGGCCTTTCGGTCTCAAGTTAGACATTGATGATGTAGATGCATACCCAATGTGCACACATTTCATAAAAGGCAGAAAACAAGGGTAATGCGAAAGCGCAACTGCTGGCGTAAAAATTTTGCTAAGCCAAAGTGCATGATTAGTGTGCAGAAATGAGTTGTGGGTCTTGTCTTTTGCATTTCGTTCCATTGTGGTCTCATTTTGGGTATGTTTTGTATGCTAATAGCCAGCCATGCCGCATTGTGCAAATAAAGTCACGATGTAGTGTGCTTCCACATGGCTATAGATTATTGCAGTTGTGAAATTGATGCTAAAAAAGAAAGCTTAAAGTAACTACATAGCACTGTTGTCTGTATGAAAAGAATCAGTTAAGAAAATGTTATAAACACTGATATTTCTCAAAGAAATACTCAGTCCTTGCTGAGACTCTGGGTTGCTGTGGCTAACATTTGTTCTGATAGATTGATAAAGCATTAAACCACTGAAATAGATAGCATTTTTGTGCAGGTAAAGAAAGAGCTTAAACTAAAGGCACAGTGTTTACTATAGCAGGGTCAGTAGGGGTCTCTTTCATGTTGTTTTTGTTAGTGATACATTAATGTCAGGCAAATCACTGAAATGCTGTGGTGTTTGGAACTTACACTGCATGAAAGCAATGGCTGTCAGTCCTGTAGTCAAATAGTATAAAAAGAGGCCTTATACACACGAAGCATCGCATATGTACCTGGTTATGTATCCACGTCAGCTTGCATGTTATGTTGTGGAAGAAGTGACTATTATTTGTGGTTGATAGAAGAAAAAAAGGTAGAGGAAAATTTTCTGCTCCATTGTAACTGTCAGCTGACACTTGAAAATTGCCAAGCAAAAACGGTGAAATGAAAAGAGAACAGAACAGGAAAAAGTCATCATCATAATCAGCAGTAGCAGCCTGTTTTATGTCCACTGCAGGACGAAGGCCTCTCCCCGCATCTCCAAACACCCCTGTCCTGCGCCAACCGATTCCAACTAGTGCCCGCGAATTTCCTAATTTCATCGCTCCACCTTGTCTTCTGTCGTCCTTGACTGCGCTTCCCTTCTCTTGGTACTCATTCTGTAACCCTAATGGTCCAAATGTTATCTAACCGGCGCATTACATGACCTGCCCAGCTCCATTTTTTCCTCATGATGTCAATTAGAATATCGGCTATACCCTTTTGCTCTCTGATCCAAAATGCTCTATTTCTGTCTCTTAACGTTATGCCTAGCAATCTTCATTCCATAGCTCTTTGCGCGGTCCTTAACTTGTTCGCAAGTTTTTTCGTTAGTCTCCAAGTCTCCGCGCCAAATGTCAGCACTGGCAAAATTCACTGATTGTACACCTTCCTTTTCAATGATAATGGCAAGCTTCCAGTCAGGAGCTGGCAGTGTCTTCCATTTGCGATCCAACCCATTTTTATTCTTCTGTGTATTTCCTTCTCATGATCAGGGTTCCCTGTGATTAATTGACCTAGGTAAACGCGTACTCCTTCACAGACTCTAGAGGCCGACTGGCGATCTTGAACTCTTGATCCTTTATTAATATTCTTTCTGGGCAAGTTGGTGCATACTTGACATAAAAATTGTTACAGTGCAAACACATGCAACCACAAAGTATGAAGGACGGGACACAAGCGCTTGTGTCCCGTCCTTCATACTTTGTGGTTGCATGTGTTTGCGCTGTAACAATATTTATGTCTTGTTCCTTTGCCCACCTATTAATCATTATCTTTGTCTTCTGCATATTAATCTTCAACCCCACTCTTACACTTTCTCTGTTAAGGTCGTCAATCATTTGTTGTAAATAGTCTGCATTGTTGCTGCATAGAACAATGTCATTGGCAAACCGAAGGTTGCCGAGATATTCGCCATCGACCTTTACTCCTAAGCCTTCCCAGTTTAATAGCTTGAATACTTCATCTAAGCACGCAGTGAATATCGTTGGAGAGATTGTGTCTCCCTGTCTGACCCCTTTCTTTATAGGTATCTTCCTGCTTTTCTTATGTAGAACTAAGATAGCTGTAGAACCTCTGTAGATATTTTCCAAGGTATTTACGTAAGTGTTCTGTACTCCTTGATTATGTAATGCCTCTATGACTGCTGGTATCTCTACTGAATCAAATGCCTTTTCGTAATCTATGAAAGCCATATAGAGAGGCTTATTGTACTCTGCGGATTTCTCGATAACCTGATTAATGACATGGATATGATCCATTGTATGGTATCCCTTCCTGAAGCCAGCCTGTTCAACCCTGGACTGAAGTCCAGGGTTGAACTTCTATCGGAGATTATTTTGGTAAATATTTTATATAATACTGGGAGTAAGCTAATGGGCCTATAATTTTTCAATTCTTTAACATCTCCCTTTTTATGAGTTAGTATAATGTTTGCATTCTTCCAGTTTTCTGGGACCCTTGCAGTTGATAGACACTTTGTATAATAGAGTCGCCAGTTTTCCAAGCAGTATGTCTCCTCCATCTTTGATTAAATAGACTGTTATTCCGTCTTCTCTTGCCGCTCTTCCTCATTTCATGTCTTGAAAGGCCCTTCTAACCTCATCGCTAGTTATAGGAGAAGTTTCTGTATCCTGTTCATTACTGTTTCTAATTGAGGTATCCTGACTCTTCTGGGTGCTGTACAGGTTAGTACAGAATTCTTCCACTGCTTTTACTATATCTTTGAGAGTGCTTATGATATTACCCTGCTTATCTTTCAGTGCATACATTTTGGTTTGTCATATGCCAAGTTTCCTTCTCACTGATTTCAGGCTGCGCCCATTTTTTACAGCTTCTTCAGTCTTTCTGACATTATAGTTTCGAATATCACTTATTTTCTTCTTGTTGATCAGTTTTGACAGTTCTGCGAATTCTATCTTATCTCTTGAGTTGGACACTTTCATTCTTTGTCGTTTCTTAATTAGGGCCTTGGTTACTTGGGAGAGCTTGCCTACTGGTTGCCTTGGTGCCATGCCTCCCACTTCAATTGCTGCCTCTGAAGCCAGCCTAGTTACGATTTCATCCATTACCTCCATGTCATCTTCATCTCTCTGTTCTAAGGCTGCAGATTTGTTTAGAAGTACCAGCCTGAATTTGACGCCTTTTACCCTTACTGCCTCTAAGTTGACCTGTTTCTTCTTGACCGATTTTGCTCTTTCTCTCTTCAAATTGAGGTGAATCCTAGCCCTCACTGACTTATGATCACTGCACTTTACCCTACCTATCACTTTTACATCCTGGACTATGCTGGGATCACCAGAAAGTATGAAGTCAATTTTATTTCTTGTTTCACCATTAGGGCTTTTCCAGGTCCACTTTCTGTTGGTACGCTTCCTGAAAAAGGTGTTCATTATTTGAAGCTTATTCCTTTCTGCGATTTCTACCAGAATCTCCCCTCTAGCATTCCTAGAATCGACACTGTAGTTGCCAATTGCTTGTTCATCAGCATACTTTTTCCCCACTTTTGCATTGAAGTCGTCAATTACTACAGTATACTGAGTTTGCACTTTTGTCATCACTAATTCAACATATTCATAAAACTGATCTACTTCCTTATCCTCATGACTGGATGTTGGAGCGTAGGCTTGTACTACCTTTAATCTATACCTCTTATAAAATTTGATTACGACTACAGCTACCCTCTCATTAAGGCTGTAGAATTCGTGAATGTTGCCTGCTATGTGCATACGGATTAGGAATCCTACCCCATATTGCTTCTTATCGGGGAGACCTCTATAGCAGAGGACATGGCCGTTAGTCAGCACTGTATAAGCCTCACCAGTTCTTCTAAGGTCAATATATCCCAAACAATGCCTGATAGTTCCTCAAAGGGTCCTGCTAAGCTAGCCTCACTCGAGAGAGTTTGGGGGTTAAAGGCTGCCAGGGTCAGTTTCCATCGGCGGCTTGTCTGGGTCCAGAGATTCTTAGCACCCTCTGCTGCATTACAGGTCTGACCGCTGCCTTGGTCAGGTGCTCCTCAGCTGCTGGGGACTGAGGGCCATGGGTTAATTGTAGGAATCATTCGGGAGGCAGTGGCCGAATACTGCGCCAGGGAGGTCAATTCCTGTTCTGGTGAGGGAGTGTCTTTGTTGAAGCTTAGTGGGCCTCCCTAATTTGGCTGTACCTAAATTAGTACAGCTCCACTCGCTCTCCGCATCTTTTGCCAGTGTCAGGCATCACTCCAAGCCTGCAGATGTTATGAACTGGAGGAGGTGAATTTCAAGCTTCACCATCATCAAAAAAAAAAAAAAACACGCTTCTAGAAGGATTCGAACTTCAACATAGCTCAGTCAAATAATCCCGTAGGCGACGAGGCTACCTTATTGCCAACAAGTACAGGCAGCCCAGAGGGCCGTGTGTGCCTAAAAACTACTTTGATTTATCTGCGATAGATGCGATTTCCTGATTGTGATGGGTAACTCAATATAGAACGATTTCTAAACAGTTCTGGCCTTGTAGTTGCAGAATCTCACGTGTAGAGTATAGAGAGCAAAAGTATAGGAGGGAAAGAAACAATTTTCAATAGTTACAGTATATAGAATTATAGTGAGACTCCAAGAATTTGCCAGGGCCTCATCTTTGTTCACAGGCCAGTGTTGAGACATTTTTGAAGTAGATGCACAGCTTACAACAGGTGCATGCTCTGATATCTGGCTTGTACAGACGTGTGCAAATTTCGCGTGTCTCTATACATGAGGCCGCTCATCAGGTCATGAGTCACTCTGCTACCTCATGAGGTCATGAGGTAACAAAGTGGTGGATGACAGGAGCACTACCTCATTGCTTGTAGCTATTTGCTGTCAGTGTTAGGAGGACTTATCATGACTGTTAAGAGAAGAAGGGAAAGCTTTGCTTTAAGAAAATTTATTGAATGAAGTAGTCCACATATCAGAGTCCAGAACCGGAATTGCTAGAGGTACCAGGGCATGTAAGCTGATGCAGTTGGGTAGCCAAGCACATACGCAGCACTCTGTGTGGGTAGACCTTTAGGCCATCATAGTAGCGATTAGAGTTAGGCCAGTTGTGCTTGAGTTTGAGTGCTCTTGGTTTAGTAAATAAATTTGACTGCTTGGATAGAAAAGTTGGCTTAAATTAGCAACATAGGTTCATCTGTAAATTCAAAGTGGGTTGCCTGATTGCTTTAATTTGATAGCTTTGGGTAATAAATATTTTTATGTGTATCAAGTTATCACATAGAGGTCTGCATCTGTTATAATTCACAAAATGGAGACCTGAATAGGAAGCTTTAGCTTGGACCCAACTTTGATGCCACCTATTCAAGTACATGTAAAACATAGGAATAGTTTCCTGAGATAGCTGCTGAGCTGATTTTAATTAAATTTTGTTTTATTTGAGAGAGAAAGTTAAATTCTATTGACTATTGGAAGTGTAATTTTGATTTAGGGCATGAACTCCTTTATAAAAATTGCTGAAAATTGGTATGTTTGAAAAAATAGAAGCATGAATTTTACAAATCCCTAACTCTGTGCTAAAAACAGATCTTGCAGTGCTGTAAATTGCATCTGTTATAACAGCCAAAGCAAACAAATTCTATATATTAATTTACATCTTACGTGAATTTGTTGCAACGTTTAAGAGGGGTTTTTGCAAAAGGTGAACTTGCATATTAGTGGTGCATTTAAGAGCCACATATAGTGCCATACGTATGTATAGCCACATGTAATACATCAATTTTATGTTCTTTAGATGTACTATTAGATGCAATTTATAGTATGGTGATATAATTTTTCATTGTTGAGTTAGAGTTGCGAACTTGATAGTTTCATTTTCTCAACATTTTTGATCTTCAACAATTTTTGTTAATAAATTGATGGCCTAAATAAAATATATGCTAACAACCTTCACTAGACTTCATGCAGCAAACCTCATCAAATTTGATGCAGTGGTAGCTGAAAAGAACTCTTATCTCATTTCCCATGTATTATATAGGAGCACCGGAGCTTAAAGGTTCCTTTTAACAGCTGTAGAGAAATAAAGCTTTAAATTTAGGTGCAGTTGGAGAGTGTCATGTTTTCTTAAAAGACTTTTCTCACATTGTACACAATACCACAGATAATGCCAACAGCTTATTGTGCCTAGGTTGTGTGTAAGTAATATGTTTGCAATAGTTCGAGGATTCTTGTTACATGACTGGAAAGATATATATTAAAAAAAAAAAGGTGCTGCCCACAATAACAGTGTCTTCATTCTGAAACCCTTCATAATATTTTTTGCGAAACACTTGTTCCTTTTTTTTTCTTTTTTGAAGCAAAATTCCAATTTATCTTTACTGCATAGTGCCTGCATCAAACATTAGATAACCAAAGAAAAAGTAATTTCGTTACCATTTAATTTCTCATGAAACAGCCATAGTGACTTCGACTCACCATGTTGGCTCAGTGGCTATGGCGTCCTGCTACTGAACACGATGTCACAGGTTTGATTCGCAGTCACTGCAGTTGCATTCTGATGGGAACAGAGTGCAAAGATGCATGTGCACTGTGCCCGGGGTGCATGCTAAAGAGCCTCCCTCCCCCCCCCTCTTTGCCTGCTACAGTGTCTTTCATAGGCAATTTGTTGCTTTAACCTGTAATTTTACTCAAAAGAGAAAGTTTTCAATAGCATAAATTTGAGGTTTTTGTGGTTTGTTAACTGTTTTTGTTGTTTGTGAGTGAATGTTCTTAAACCTTCTCTTATGTAAAGTGAGGTCATGGTTTTTGAGTGCCTTGGCACTCTTTATTATTTTGGCATCTTGTTATCAGTTTTTTTTTTTGTATTTACATTGGTGACCATTCATGTACTGGCTGATCCCATTGCATACTTTCAGTGAAAAAGGGAATCAGTGCCTTCATTTGTTAGCTGTGGCATGCATGAGGCAAAAGCAGGGGGGCCTCCCTGAAATTGTTTCTTTGACCTTCAGGTGCTAGTGGACGATGACCTGTACTTGGACATTGATCCAAGCAAAGCTGTGGTGCGGTTTCCACCTGAAGAAAGGCTTCGTCATTTTGGTGCGAAGGATTCTCCTGACTATGCGCGCCGTCTAGGGGCTTACAGAGCTTGGACAATTGATCGGTTGGCACGGCTTGCTCAGGTGAGTGAGAACAGTGAGCACATTGATTCAGCTTGACCAGAGGCAGAACATTTGTTACCATTGCCGCCTCTTTCTAAGCAAAGTTTAGTCGAAAATTAAATGAAAAAAAAAATGACTTGTGTGAGGCTTGAAAAGTGCGTGTATTTTCAGCAAATAAAAAAGAGGATGCTCACTGCTTTTCAGAGCTTTAGAATGACAACTTTTTAGATAAGTTAGACTCTTTTGTCTCGTGAGATTTCAATGGTCTTAAGTCTGGACTTGATTTCTAATCATTTGCATGACCATTCAGTCCTGGTGGTATACCACCCAGATGACTGACAAAGAATGAAAAAGACAAGAATTGCCATGGAATCATTGCATTATCCTGCCCCTGAAACCCAAATGCTGTAGACCAGTGGTTCCTTATTACGGGTGGGCTGTTAGAACCCTTTTTAGCCACCCACTGTGGTAACTAAGTGGCCCTAGCACTCTTTTGCTGAGTGCAAGGTGCCATTCGTGGCAGCTGCATTCCATTGGGGGTGGAATGCAAGAATGCCTGTGTGCTAAGCTTTGGGTGCCTGTTAAAGAACGGCAGGTGGTCAAAATTAACCAGCCCCTTCACTATGATGTCCCTTCTAGCCAGCCATGCAGCTTCAGCTTGTTAAATCCGGTTTCTACCTCTTATTAGCTGATGAAAATGGCAGTGAACAACCAATGGGTAGAGGTTTGGGAGCCCTGCTGTAGAAGCAAGTTGTATTGGAAGTGCAGAACCACGAACATTGAAAACGAAAGTAGGTTCTGTGCCTGAGTAGTGCTGTGTAGTTAAATGTCTTGATGCAATGTCAGGTGGTCATTAATGGCAGCATTGTATTTTGTTTTTAAGGAACAATAACCTTGCAGGCTAAAATAAATTCAATTTTGTTTCTTTGTTTTTATTTATTTTATGATACTGCAGGCCCTCTTTGGGCTCATCCAGGAGTGGATACATGGAATGGCATACAGTTTAGAAAAAAGATGGAAAGGAAAAGAAATTCTGGCCTCAAAACAAAAAAGATATGCTCACGACACATTTTGCTCTCGGGAACGGTTTGTACAACAGGAAAAAAGGTTGACGATGCTCATGCAGCTTCAAATGGTACAAATGCAGTGCAGGTAACACCATCAGCCTTTTTACCATTCGAATTATAAATTGTGAATGCTGTTAATGAATGCATCGACGGAAGTACGGTTTGCAACATCGGCAGGCAACATGTTCCATTGGGAAATGGAGTGTGGAAATAATTAATATTTATGAGTGTTATTATGACTGGGATGTTGATGTATTAGTTTATGGTGATTTGTTTAGGTTGAATGCCTGAATGGCACATGAATGTATAAGTTGCCTGCAGTATCATGATTAAAATAAATATAAAATCTTTAATCCAGAAACCATTTCTCATTGAGCCAGTGGTTAGATATTAGCCTTCATCTCAATGCTCGGTTCTGTAAGTGCTCTAGTCTTGCTGTTAAGTCTGGTGCAGGGCCCAAATTAGGTCAGTGTACCCTAAAGCAGGCCTAATGAGTGTTCTCGACGCATCTAATTTAACACTAGGATATGTGTTTCGAAGTTTTCTTCTCAGGAAGTGCAGTTTCTTTTGGTCCTTGTTGCAGTTATTATTTGTACGGACTTCCCAGTTTAACTTCTTGTAAGGGTGACCCCAGGATATGTGCCTCCATTGCATTTTCTGAGCAGGACATTGCTTTCAGTGTATGTAAACTGTAGTGGAATTTTCTTGTGAGTGAATGAGATACTGGTGGTTTTTGCTGCATTAAGTTTCATCCCCCATTTATTGCACCAATTGCACCAGCTTGACTTGATCATCCTCTCTGATATTTATTGTTGAGTACACTATACAATCATCGGCAAATAAACAGATTTGAAGAGATGGTTGAATGCAAGACTGAATATCATTGATGCAAACTAGGGATACGAGGGGCACCAGAGCTGAGCCCAGTGGCACACCAGAGAAAAGTTTAAGGCAATCAGACGTACAATTGTTCAAAGCAGCATACAGCTTTCTGTTGTCAAAATAATTATTTATACGTGAAACTGTGTTCTCATGCATACCAATGGCAGTTATTTCATTAATTAGATCTGGATGTGAAACAATGTCAAAGGTCTTTGAAAAATCTAAGGAAATGGCATCTATTTGGCTTCGGTTATTTATTGCGTTAGGTATGTCATGGGTTAGTTGAGCCAATTGAGTTATAGTTAATAAACTTGAATGGAAGCCATGCTGCCTGCTGTATAATAGTGTCACGTGGTTGTGACGTCAAAGAACACAGTAGCAATACTGTGAAAGGCAAAAACTAGCTTTTATTGGGCGAACCTGTGCCCAGAAAACAGGCTACACTTAAAGCACAACGAGAGCGGCGAACACAGTCGGCGATCGTCGTAAAATCTGATCAGCGGGTCAAGTGCGTCGGCTTTTATAGAGCAGTCGTCGAATGTTCCAGACTAATTGTTTGGACCCGCGTGCCTTCCACAAAGTTCTACACCATTCGCATCACGCGATGAAATCAGATAACACAAGGTTCGGCGACAACAGACAGCCGGGTAGAAGCATCGATAACTTTCCAGAAACGTCGGATACATGCAGGCGCGTCCCTCGCTGTGCGATTACAGTTGTTAAGCGGCGAAACATGGTCGCCCGATAAAGATAAGTACACGTGTCAATAGGTTATTGTTCTTTAAGTACAATTCTGTGTTATTATATAGATAATATGTTCAAACAGTTTACAGCATCCACATGTTAACAAAACAGATATATAGTTATTTAGCTCGAGTTTAGAGCCAGGTTTGGGCACCAGTATTGGCGAGTCGCCAGTCATCAGGTATTACGGAAGTTTCCATAGAATGGCCTATAAATTATACAGAGGTACTTCGACAACAAACAGGTGCGTTTCTGCAAAAATGCGTTAATTATAAGATCATAACCAAAGGAAGTCATTACATCCAGTTTCTTCAGGAGGCAAGAAAATTGGAAAATTCCTTGTTCACTGATAGCTATCTTAACCATTGAATTGTCAAACTGATAATGTGGCATGAGATCCTTAAAGGCAATCTTGGTAAATACTGATTTAAAAGAATGCTGTGAGTTTGCTTGTTATGTTGTCAGGCTGAACATTAGCTTCATTTGAAACAGTGATTTGTCAGACAATGTGCCACTCCCTCGACAAGCAAGCCAGAGTTTTTTCAGTTTGTTTGTCATGTAAGAAGGCAGTGTAACAAAGTAAAAATGTTCCTTGATGGCCTGACTCCAGAAATGATCTGGAAGGGGTCCCATGCCAGAAATTGTGCATCAGTAGCTTGGCAGTTTCTCAAGAATTTCTCTATGGCAGCATGCAAGACTTTAACTCATCAGCATGGATAAACAGATTGTGGATGAACTGAAAATGGCTGCTATCTGTCATCCACCAAGTCCATGAGCCTCACATTGACACATTTCACTTTTGCACTTGCTGCAGGATGTCAGCACTCATTGTATGGTGAATAGCTGTGGCTTTAATGCACCTAAATGCTGTGAATCATAAGCAGATATTTTTAAGATTGACTCTTTATGGTGGAAGATTAAAAAGTTACTCAAAATTTCATAATGCTGCAATTCCTTTATACATGCGACCACTGCCTTCTTGACTGCAGATGTTGATTTCAATCTTTCAAGATTGTGAAGCACAGAGAACCATAGACATCTGTGGCAGTATTTTGATTTGTTCATTAAGTGAAGAAATTTGTCCAAACTGTTTTTGTAAAATTGGGTTTCTTCTGTAACACGTTTTAATACTTTCACATTGTCTTGGTTGCTTGAAATGTGCATTCAGCGTGCAAGATTTGCTGCCATATTTGGTAACCTTCAAGCAAATTGCTTCATGTCAGTTCTAGCTCAGGCCAAGAGTGTATAATTTCCGGAGTAATTCATGGAAGTGCAACAGGTACAACAGGACCTGTGTGCACATTTTGTTATACAGGTCAGCAACTGTGCAATTTTGGTCACTTTTTCTTTCTTCGACCAAAGAGCGGTTCCTTAAGTCACTCGTAAAATGTTGTGGGCTGAGGTTCAGCAGAGGGAATTGAGTTTTCAAAGTTTAAATACTGTGTTCACTTTCTTACAGTTTGTTTTTAATGAATTCTTTGATGTATTTTATGTTGCAGGGTTTTGTGGAAGGCCTGCGCAGCTCATGGCCCTGGCTTCCAGCACCATTGGCATGGCTGGTGCGCCGCCTGCATGCCACACTTACCCGTAATGGAGCTAGTGAGGATCCTCGTGCAGGAGTGGTTTGCGCAGACCTTGTCTTTGCCTTTTTCATCTGCCCTGCTGTGGTCAGTCCTGAGCTGCACGGCCTTGTCGACACGCATATAACGCCTATTGCACGCTTCAACCTCATGCAGGCACGTACACTTACTTATCTTTAGTTTGGGCTTGGTGATATCAATTCTTTAAATGGCACAAAAACATTTTAAAATTTGCTTTTTTTTATGCATGTTGGAATATAAACTCCATGCAGATTGTGAGTATGCACAGTATGCAGTCACAAAATTAACAACTTCTGTGTGAAAATAGGTAAAAAGAATCATTAACAGCTGCCCTCAGGCTTACTGAAACAAGTGGTTACCCTATACCAATTTTTAAATGATTTTTGCAATCTGATTGCTACATCATCCCTTAATTTGAGCAATGAAGATAACAGCTCTAGGGGCTTAATTTGAAAAAATGCAGGCTTTACGGAGAAGACATTGAATACTTTAAAAGAAAGAGGCATTAAGCTAGCACAGTCAAGGCACCCCAATCAGAAATTTCCAGTACCCTCCGTAGTAGAAGCAAAAAGGCACTTAAGGCAGTTTCAGGTTAACTATGACAGAGGCTGTACCACGCATGATTGTTGCATTGGTTAAAAAAAATTAAATTATGGGGTTTTTATGTGCCAAAACCACTTTCTGATTATGAGGCATGCCGTAGTGGAGGACTCCAGAAATTTCGACCATCTGGGGTTCTTTAACATGCACCTAAATCTAAGTACACTGGGGTTTTCACATTTCGCCCCTATCAAAAACCGGCCGCCGTTGCGGGGATTCGATCCCGCGACCTCGTGCTCAGCAGCCCAACACCATAGCCACTGTGCAACCACGGCAGGTTGCTCAGTGGTTGTTTATTAAAAAAAATATTTTGTCATAGTTTTTGATGCTCTCATCCAGCACCAAGTTCTCTTAGAGCTTCATGTCACGGTAATAACGGCAAATAGAAGACAGTTTTAGTTTAGCGTACGCAACTTATAGCGTACGCTAAGCAGTGCACGTTTTCTACAATTTTAGTTGGCCGGTGATATCTTCGGATCTCAGAGGCCATATGCCGTCGTTGCGGCTATTTCCCGCCTGTAGTGATAGGTGGCGCTGACATCTCGAATGTTTCTTTCGTTAGGCTTCGACTCGTTGGAAACGAGAAGCGATTTCGAAAACACAACGAGGTTATCCATAATACACTGTCGTCAAAGCGGCCTGAGACTAAGCGAAAGCCGTTTACACAATCATTTGCTACGAACGAAGTGCATTTTACAAAAGCAACGCCAAATTCAGTTCGAAGCGGGCAGCCGGGACCGCCGCCATGTTTCACGCAAACTCCGCAAACCACAAAAAAGCGCTAACGCTAACTCATTCGCGTTGCCTATGCCCGCTATACCCGCTATTTCGTTTAGCGTTCAGCGCATGCGCAGTGACGACCTGCTTTTTTTTTAGCGTACGCTATACTAAAACTGTCTAGAATCAACTAGCTTGCCTTGTTACAGGCATTCGAAATGAAAAGAGAAATGTACAAATGAGTTAGATTGTTCCTTAGCAGCCTTTTTCAACAGTTTGCTTGTACCTAACAGTAACAGGAATGAGAGGTAATACAGGTTAAGAAATCCACAAGTGCCTTGTAGTTTTCAAGTGAAAAGTAAAATCAAGATTTAAAGGTGCGAATAAGTTAAAGGATGTTGAGAAAAGACAGGGCACTGGTGAGAATGGAAACGTTTGCCTTCTCACAGTGCAAGTAATGTTTTGCCAACAGAACTGCAGTGGCTGAAAATGTATTTAGTGTGGATGCTGTTAGCTATTATTTAAGTGGCTAGCAGTAGTGCATCCAAACTGAAGCGATGCATGTTAGGACAAAAGTGATGAAGTCATAGGATCGTTTTTTTTTTTTTTCTTTCAAGGCTGGAATGTACTTTTAGTGCCAAAGATTGTGTCTCAAAGCAAATATCTTTTTCCGTGTCCATATTGCAGAATGGCTGCTTATAGCTGCTGGTATTAGTGCTTAGGCACATATAATTATTAAGAATCGCATATTAAAAAGAAGACAAACCTATAACAGAACTATGAGACTTTGTGACCTATGTTTGCAATTCACACTGATAGACTCAAGCCAAAATGTCACCTGATGTAGAGATTGAATGTTGTATAACTTCAATCTTTTCACACTCATGAATGCGACTTGCAAAACAGAGTTTTAGCTTGTCTGTATACATATATACCATTTGCAGAATGCCAGAGACGATATATAGGAACTTCAGCGCTGTTGCCTTGTTAGGTTAAGTTCATCGAAAGCACATAAACTGTCATTGCAATGACAGGTTATGTGCAACTCTGATGCTGATGTAAAGGCATCAGGAGCAACAGAATCATAATGGCTGTCTTTTGCTTTGGCAATAATGGTTATGCATCATAAAAAAATTTCTGGTGCTTTGCTGTTGAGCAAACCACCACATGATGTTCTAACCAGCACTGCTCCTGCTGTCAATGTCTCCATTATTGTGGTATTCTGTGAACTGCAGTATGTATAAAGACAGCCTAAAGCTCTGAAATTTTTCCTAACCCTAGAACCCACCAAGATAAGTACATTGGATTTTGTGATTTTGAGCTTCTTTGAGTTATATGTAAGTTTTCCACAATCGAAGCTTCATTGTGTACAACAGTATGTTTATGTGCTGTGGAGGTTTAATTATTGCTGTATATATTTACCGATGATTCTAATCTCACATTAATGTTACTGGATATATAACTGCTGACTTAAGAACTGGACAAAGCCTCTATACCTTGACTGGTTCATTTGTCTTTTTGAATGTAGAAAGTTGTCCTGATTGCTCATTATTAATGACTGTTGCTGTTAAAGGGGCCCTGAAACACTTTTTCAACATAATAATAAAAAAAAATGTTGCTGTTATTCTGTTATTGAGGCTCCTGTGAACATGCGAGCCAAATATTATTGCACTGCATGCAGCAGGGAATTTACAATCTTGTGTCAAACACAGTGAACAGTTGCTTGCTCTCGTATCTGCAATGTTGTCACTGAAAGCAGTTGGTCCACCAACGCTATTCGCTGATTTCATGATTGCGAGAACATTCTCAGTAATACTTTATCGCTAATTTTGAGCTGAGTAAGGGAAAAATATGTCTGGCAGTCTCAAAATAACAGAAAAATCATTTTATATTTGCACTGCGCCTAGCTGTGTCTGCTGCACGTGGCCTCCTAGATAGCAACGGCGTGCTGCATAGCGTAGTAGTAGCAAGAAGCCCTTTTCCTGCTGCAACACATGACCTTTTGGTTGGGGCTTTGCTCTTTTGCTTCTCCGCTGTGTAGCTTCTAGCACGCAAGTGGTGACGAAAAGTGAGAGAAAGCTGGGTGTCAGTGCAATAACTTCACTTGTAGTTGAAGGATTAAAGAAATTTTTGCAGCTTGAGATTTGTGGGACAACGTACTTGAATAGTGAAGCCATTCTATGATTAGTTAGGATGGAGTTCCGGGGTCCCTTTAAGGTAGCTATTCAAGATTTAGCATTTGTTGAGGTGCCAGCGAGGCATTTTATGCTTGTACATAAAAATAGCACCACTTTGTACTGTCACAGTAGGTTTGACCAAGGCTAGGTCTTTTTATTTGGTTTTATTTTCACTAGTGCTAGTGGAGAACTCTCCCTTCGATGTACGGCAGTAATTTTGTTGCTCGCTGTGCCAGGTTATCACCCATCTTGCCTTCTGTCGTTATGTTAACTTGCCCACTACTAGTGTGAGGTATGGAAACAGTGTGTGGCATGCCAATGTGTGCCCTCTGGGTATGCAAATAAATACATTGCAAAGACCATTTTCTGTTTGCAAGGAGCACCACACATGCTGTGTACTGATACACACAGCAGTGGTATGGGTATGAGTCACCTGATGTGTATAAGCATTGTTCTATAGTTATTGCAGGTTTTCCCTCTCAAATTAATCCAAGTGCCAGCTATTTTAGTCCAAGTGCCAGTCAATTTAATCCAGGGACCACACATTTAATACCAGTGCCAAATAATTTAATCTACACACCGCATATTTTAATCCTAACACCAGTGAATTTAATCCAAAGTAAAAATGCTCTTGCGGAGGTGTTCTAGGAAGTTCAAAATAACGATGAATTATAATTTTGCGCCGACCAAAAATAACTGAAGAGACTTCTTGAAGAGTGTTGTCATTTGACAACAATAATGCCTTTCCCGCTCGATACATCATCGAAATAATGCACTGTTATGGACATTATATTATTGCCATGAGCAGGTCATGCAAAACGGAGTTATTTGATGGCTTTGCTGGCATGCAATAAAACAAAGGGGCATCCAGCAACAAACCATGGAGTTTTAAAGCTGATAAAAACAGGCTGAAAAGATTGTCACGTGACATCTCATCATTTTGTTTTCTGCAAGCCTGGTTGACATGGATATCAAATGAACGAGCTTCAAACAATCTCTGTGATTATAACTACGTAGTGCATCTAAGCTCACGTGGAAGAGGGTGTCACGGACTCTCACGTAACATTTGCCAGCCTGTTCCCGATTCCTAACCATATTGACATAGATATCAAGCGATCAGGCTTTGATGGAGTTCTGTGATAGTACCCACGCAGAGCACGTCAGAACAAGTGGAAAGGATGTCACGTGATTAGCGTAACTTTTGGAAGCCCACATTACACATCGGAATTCACTGTTGTGATTGTGGATGTAAGCCAAATTTTTGTCAGTGTGAAGTGTTGGAAAGCACTGATCCCAACTTACATGGGAGATTATTGAAGCTGACCTCATAGCAACGACTAGCAGGGCGTGTGTTAGCGCGCCAACTTTGTGGCTATTTTCACAGGAAGTAAGATTTCTTGATCAGTTTAACCGTGCAGAATTGCACATGTCGTGATTCATGATGGTGTAGTCTTCTCTTGGTGTGACGTTTTGTGAAGTATTGTGATGACAGTGCTTGATGCTTTCTTGTGGCTATATATTTCTTGCAATATTTCAATAAAACCAGTTGAAAGTCAGCGCTCTGTTCCTTCTTCTGGCCGGCTCAGCTTGTTTCTTCCTTTCCATGTTGCGCTGTACCACTACCACCAGAATTTGGTCTACCAGATTTTGTCTACTATCAGAATGCACTACCAACTCGCCCAATCCTCAACCCTAGTGAGCCTTTAGATAGCCGCCTTCTGTTGTATTGTTATGGTCTTTCGCACCCACTTTCCACTTGGCTCATCGTGGTCAAGCCTCATGTAGCACACAATACAGCGCTTTGCTGTGTGATCTTCGCTGTGCCTGTTTGGCACGGCTGGCTCATAGCCTTCGAGAACGTACTGATGCTAGGGGAGACCTCGGAGGCCATGCCCCGCTGCGCCTGCCTGTACGGCACACAGGAGAGAATGCATTAATCTTTCGCATTACAGCGCAGCATGGCATAGCTCGTGCAGCCAGGCACACGCAAGAGAGAGAGAGGTCAGTGGAGAAGTGCGGTAGTGAGCTGATGCTTATGCATAAATGTGCAACTAGATGCGGTGGGGAAAAAAACGAGAGTTGCTCGACAGCATATTTGACATGGGGACAGGGGAGATCTGAATTGCTGTGGCAAACGAGTGCCAAACCCCGCGGAAAGCAATGTAATTGCGCACAACGGTAGGGTATTTTTTTGGTTTTGGAGACGAATCTAGTTCGTTATAGTCATTGGCACCATAATTTCACTTCGTTAAAACGAGGTTTTAAAAAAATAGATCTCTATGGAGATTTCGAGGGGAATTTTATTTACTTCGTTATATTCGTTATTTCGATATATCCAGTTTCCGAGGTTTGAGTGAGTATACAGTTCTACCTCGATATAACAAAGTCGGCAGCATTGTCAATTTGCTTCGTTAGACTGAAATTTCTTTACATTTAAATTCGATGCAAATAAGTACAAGTACCGCTAGATTTTTCTTACACGGAAGGGGCCGCAAATTTTTCCGAGTGATTGGAAATTCGGAAAAGCAAATTTGAATCGGGAAAAAAAATCACTTGAATTTGAGAGTTGATGACGAAAGATGTGATTTTGTGCCATGTCAACGATATCTTCACGTTGGTGGTATGAAGCGAAGCCAGACATGCTTTCATCTCCTCTCCATCTCCACAGTTGATGGTGACGCCTGCAGTGGGGTGATATCATGAAAAGCACCAGCAGCGCAGAGCAAATTCTTCACCTGCCTCTTACTTTAACCTGTCTGTGAAACTCGAGATTATTCAACCTTTAGCACTAAACGTGTGTGAAGACAGCGCAGGAGGCCATGCCGTCTCAACTCACTCAATCTTTGCAAACACAGCAGTTTACCTCTAAAACAGTGCATGGGCTGTGTATGCTCTCAGTCACGTTGACATCCATGCGCAGCCATGGCCTTGCTAAATAACGAGACGTGCACCAACCTGCTCTCCTCTCCTTTCCCCTTGCTCCCATGGGAAGATGGTGTCAATCAAGCCATCATCCTTCTCGGCTCACCTTCGCATGCTTTCACTCGCACCTGCAGCATACACAGTGCGGAGCGCAATAGAATCTTGTGATGCTTGGACTTTATACAGAACATGACACTGCTCCGTTTTGGCTGTTGCATTTGGTTGTGCAACATGTTCGCAAGCAGTCGTATATGATTCAACCATTTGACCATCTTCATCCGCGGAAGTTTCCATTGTCTCAGTATTCCTTCGTGGGGGCAGTGAAATTTTATTATATTGAAATCGTGTATAAACACACTTGGTCATATATGTACTTGTTTTTATTGAGGTTCAAAATGCGTGGTATATGGACAAGAAGATATAAAAAGTTAAAGGAAAGCTGATTTTTAAAGACCCAGTTTTTTATGGCGCAACAAAAAGCTCACCCTGAGTAGTGTTTACACCTGCAGTGGTTACTTCCAAAAGCATGTGAATATTTTGTAGGCACAATTTTTCAATCTGAGCAGCCTCTAAGAAAGAAAGAGTCCCTCCTCCAGTAATGCTGAGAAGTGAGAGCGATACCAATAGCTCGCCTCGCAAATAATGAAAGCCGCCCATCGTTCTGTTTTCACAGGGGTGAGTGCAACTGTGGTCATCTACCTATATTTTGATCTTCTCAATCACTTTTCAAAATAAAAAGCTGGTACAATAAATTTGTATTATTGTACAGACCTTTCTTACATTTGTAGCATGTTTTTCCCCCCAAGTACACACTTATGTCATGGCTGTTTGGCCCCTGGTGTCGTTATTACATTGTTAGACGAGCCAAGCCAACTAATCAAAAAAGAAAGTGAAGGCAGCGCCACTTTTCTGCTCACTTATAAAAAAGTGTACTGCCTTTCAATACTAATAAAAAGACCAGGAACCACATGTACTAGTAGAAGGTCAAGTGATGGGGTCACTTATGCATGCTAAATTTTTTCCCCACAGGGCAACAAAGGTCAGTGTTGCAACTTTTAATGAAGAATTAGAAATATAAATCCACATTTACTGAGGAAGACAGGGCTAATTTCAGCCAATACGATAGGCAATCTTTCCATCGGCGTGGTTTCCATCGGCGTTGTTGAGCAATTTTGCAGAGCCTATCTTTTGGACTCATTCAATTAATCTGACCTACCGGCAACAGAGCGACCACTAAAATGACAGGTGAAATGTTGGCCACTTTACATGGATATTTACGAATAAACACCATGACCACTTCCATTTTTCTGTGATGCAAACAATTTTTTTATGTGAATATAGAGTAGTGTTCCTACAGAACAGAGTCGGGAAATTTTTTAAAAATAAACTTTGTGTCTTGACTAATGAAACAACATTTAGTATTTTTTGCAAAATTTTAGTACTTGGCTTTGGCGGTAATATTTTTTACATTTTAATGTTACAGGTCTGGTAATATCATTCAGCATCTTGAATGTTTCAGAAGTTTAACACATGTGCACAATTTTTTAAAAACTTTTATATGGTACTTCTGAAGGAACATTACTGCTGTCAGTATGAAAATAATAATAAAAAATATTTGCACTTGAAGTAAGCACTGTTTTGACTATCAGAAATAGCCTCCTCTATCCCACCCTTGATTGAAGAAGACAAATTTCTGGGGAGAGGCCTGTACTAGCATGTGCAAAAGTTTGATTAATCACGATATCCATTGGGTTTTCGCCATTAGCCATGTTTAATTGTGGAAATGTTATTTTGCTATGGTTTAGTTTGCTAGAGGAAACGGTTATTCTCAACATACTGTGCGCATGCCTGCAGGTAGCTCAAATCATCCAAGTGCTGGCACTAGCAAGCTGGGAACGTCCAGATCCACGCTTGTCAGACCTCTATGATCGTTTTCCGAGAGACTGCATCTCATCTTTGTTGGACTCTCTACTTTTGGGAGATGGGGTTGCTGGAAGCCAGAGCTCCCAGGTGGCCACATCTATGCCTACCACTACGTCTCTTCAGCAGGAGGAACTGGCACGTGCTGCATTCCTAGCTTCGGAGGTGCAATTAGCCACATTGGTGAGTTTTCCTGCCTCCGTGCTCTGTGTTGTATTCCAGCCAGCATATAGAAGTGGGCAGTACTTGATGGGTTGTTTATTCTCAGCACATATTGGAACAGTGTGTGCAAGGTATGTAGCGACATTCATTAAAAACTGCGTTACGAAAATAAAATTGTCTGTATTACCAAGTGGCAATAGCAGAGGACCTGTTGGGATGTGCCTGCAAGCTAGACAGGATGTAACCAGTCCTTTCAAGTTACCCTTATTATATTAATTTCTAGGAGACGCAGCATGCAAACACAGCATATCTGGCCAATGCAATGTCAAGTCTTACACCTTGTTGTTCACTAGACGTCATGAATACAGGATTGGACTTTGTGCTGCATTGCTGACACATGCACACAAAAAAAGACAGTTGTGGAAATTGTTATTTATAGTGGCCCTATTGATTTTTGCCACACATGCGAATGACAGTGAGCACAGCAAGAATGCACACTGAAACATGGCCTCAATGAATTAATCTTACACATTGAAATGCAAAACACTTTCGTGGAGTTAAAATGGATCTAGTGAAATTGTGGTTCTTGTGTGGAGGAAACTCATATGTAATTTATTGTGTGCACCAACATCTGTAAGCAAGATGCTCAGTGCTTATCCGTTCAGGCAAGCTTAAGAAAAAAAAGTAAATATAGCCCAGAAGCCTTTGTACGCAAATGAATTTCAATGTAGTCATGCATACACAATATTTCGAACGTCAGTTGTAATCATATGGCATTAAACGGTCAAGTGAAGTTCAACACAGCTGATGTCCAACATGTGGTACTCAAAAGAATATTCAAAATGAGATCCAATAAAGCACTGCACATATGCAGAGACTATTGCATGTGCACAGCTACAAACATGATCCATGCTCGCACACTGGTGCACAGATCAAAGGCAAGCACTTATTTTCAATGAGAAATGCAACAAAATTAGATTGTGACACAAAGAATCACCAGCAGCCTTCTGAACAATGTCAGCCAAGGAGAATGCCAAGGTTCCTGGTGACCAAAGGACAACAGTGGTTGTTTTGCTACAAATTGAGGCTTGATGGAAATTTGGTGGGCTCTTTGGTCATTCTGTACATTTCCACCAGTTAGCTGAAAAGCAACATGGCAGGAAAAAACTAACTGTACAGAAGGAGTAGCTGCTTTCCTTGTTGGTCCTTTCTTCGCATCTAAGTTTCATCAGTTACACACTCTAAGCCATTTGAGATGATTAAAAACCTGGTTGTCTTTGCACCTGTGTTGATGTGGTTTTCTTCTTGAAGTTGCACAGGATTCATTTAGAAGTTACTTCAAATGTAAACTCACTGTCAACAATTGAGACCATTCAAAACTGCATTGTAGAGACAGCGAATAGTTTAATGTTGCTGTCCCAGTCCCATAATTTCGGCCCGCAAGCAAAAACAGACAAATACGCTTGGCAGTTGCTACTTTTTCTAACCTCACTCCTTGTGCTTTGGCTGTAATTTGAAGTGGACAATGGAGTGCTACTATGACCACAGCGTACCATAAGTCTATTGTCTGTCTGTGCTGCATGCAGAAGCACTACTGAAGTGTGGACTTCTATAGTCACAGCTTCAGTCACTTGTCTTGTTCATCATGACCCTTGCTCTTCCCAGTCACTTCACTGCTGAATTAACTTCCACTTTCACGCTCATAGACAAATCACTGCTGTTATCATTGGCAGTCTTTGTATAATCTCTTAAATTGTGTTGGAAAGCTTTTGATGGCCAAAAAGTTATGGAACTGGGGGCTATTTTCATATTTCATGACTGTGCTTGGAATTTGTGTAAGTAATTCAACGCTTTTGTGTCATGTAGTACTCTCCTGAAATGACACCGATGTATAATAGTGATGCAATAAAATAAAAAAAAAGACTACCTAGTTCTTTCGTTTTCTTAGTAGCTTTCTTTTTTAACTAGTCTGCAATCACAAGTCCATTACCAATAAGTGTTACTGTGGTTTTCATGTGTTCATATGTGGCCAGCCAGCAAACATGACTGGTAGTGGTGGCTTCATACAAGGTCCTCATGGAATGTCATTCTTCTTTTACTTTTTATCTTATAGGTGTCATTTTTACGAAGTATAACGTGGCCAACGAGTGAAAGCAGTCAACAGAAAGCTCTTGGCTCTCTACTTGATCAGCTGCCATTGCCCTCAGAAGCACCCAGGCAGACAGCAACAAAGGGTAAGAAAGCATTTGTCCCTCACCTGCTACAGCCTTTGGGCTTTCTTCTAAAAGCGATGTGAAACCCTGCTGTTATATGGGCTGATTTGAAATGTGGTTGATTTTCGTGCAGTTGAATAGTCTCGTATATCTAATGCCCTGTCAAGGTGCACATTTAAAGTTTGTCTGAAGTGAGTGAGAGCTAGGCTTTTGAAGGTTAGGTTAAACGAAGCAGTGGCTTGCCATGGTGGCTCAATTATTATGAATTCTGCTACTGAGCTCAAGGTTACAGGTTCAATTCTTGTGACTGACTTCATTGTGATGGGAGTGGAATGTAAAATTCTGGCAGAAATCGTTTTGGGATGAGTGTCAACGAGAATGCAATTAGTATTGAAGCAATGTAGTGACACACCGTATTTCCACCATCGAAACTCATTGTGTATGAGGCATGTATACCTGCCCGCTTCTTTCTAGATCCACTGCACAATCTAGCAATTGCACCGTGAAGTCCCCATGGGGACTGTGTCTTAATTTATATGCAGGCACATATGCAGACGTAGGTTCAGTTCTGCCACGCACCGGAGAAATTTCAAAAAATATTTTTTTCTCATTGAAGAACGGCACATACTCGGTGGCACATATGCAGTGATCCAAGCTAGTGTCAAAGAGGCTCACTGAAGAGCAGCACATATCCAATGTCCCAAGTTGGCCCAATGGTTGGTTTCGAGTCTGGTTCTCTCAGCACAGCAGTTTGATGCTCTACCCATTAGATCATGGTCTATCCAGTGACCCAAGTTGGCGTGACAGATGTTAATTAACTTAGGATGGACAAACAGACAGACAGACATCTGTCAACTGATTGAAAACTGGGTGAAGTTCTCATCGAATGCTTAACGCATTAAAAACAATAATCTGCTGTGCTTGAGTATGTAGGACAATCTTGAGTACAATACATGACACATTGGTGCATCGAGCACTAGAAAACACCCAAGTGGATGCTTGGGCTTGTTGGTATTGCATTGCTAAAACCAAGAGCGCATCTCTGTCTCTTGTGTCCATATGGTTTCCACGCTCTCAGGTTTAACAGAGAAAACACCCCAAACACACATGGTGGCACTGAACTATCTTCTGTGTATGAAAGAGAATGAGGGAGGGAAAGGTTGATGTCACTCTCGAAACAATTGCCTACAACTGGTTCTATGGTTGTAGCATGAAGGCTGCAATTGAGGGAAAGCCTAATGCCACCTGGAGTACAAATAATGATATACAGTCGATTCTGGACATATTTATTTATTCATAGTACCTTACAGGCCCCTGCATGGGGCATTGAGTAAGGGGGCAAACAAAACGGGAAGAAAAAGTTACACTTGGTGACAAAACATAACAATAACAGAAGAGCAGAATGCATAAAAATCAGGGGTTACAGTAAAATATAGATATATGTACTATGTACAGGATTTCAGCCATAACAAACTTCAAAAGAGCAGAATGCAGCAAATATAAGGCAAGAAGAAAAAGTAAACCTTATATAAATGAAATTAGCACAGGGCCGTATGACAAGAAGCTTCTTGTCAAGAAGGACAGGCTTACGCTAGTGAATTAACATAGCACTGAACGTGAGCAAGAGGAAAAATGTCTATATAGGTGTTCGTGAAAAACATCCTTTGGGTCTGAAATGGATGCTATGGATTCAGGAAGATCATTCCAAAGAGAAATGGCAAGAGGTAAAGTAGACAAGTTAAATGTTTTCATTTTTCCAAAAATATGCTTAAAAAATAAATGATTTCAGAGCCTTTGTGACATTCATTGTGGTTGCTCAAAGGAAGACAGGTGTGGAAGGGACTATGCACATATTTATGAAGTAGGCAAAGCGCGGCAGCGGAACTATGAGTTTCAAGGGACTGAAGGGGAATGTTTTGTGTTATTTCTGTAACACTAGAACTTTGGTTCTAATTTCGAGTAATATACCAAGCAGTGCTGTTTTGTATGGATTCAAATGCACATTCTAGCTGCAGGTGAACAATCGTAAGATATGCCAGTCAACGGATGACAGCAGTTGAGTTTTGCAGATTGCACCGAATGGAACCCAGTGTCTGAGACGCTTTTGCACAAATGGCAATGGTATGTGTTGACCATGAAAAGTTGGATTCAAGGTGCACACCTAAGTACTTATAGGATGAATCCTGGGATACTTCTGTGTTATTAATAATACTATAGGAAAATTTGGAAAAGGAGCGCTTGTGTCTGAAGGGAACCAATCTGCACTTCTCAGAATTTAGGGTCATTTGCCATTTACTGCACCATTCACTTATACAGGATAGATCATCTTGCAGGATATGGTGATTATTAGGAGATTCTATTGTGTGGTAGGTAATGCAGTCACCTGCAAAAAGACGAATTCGGGAAGAGATATTATGATGCAGATGATTTACAAATATCAGAGCAGTAGTCTAAGGATACTTCCTGTGGTACTTCAGAGGTCACGTCGGTGATTGGGGACGTGCAGTTATTCACAAAAGTAAAGTAGTGGTGGTTAGATGGGAAGTTGCGCACCCAAAATATTGTAGCCAAATCAAGAATCAGTGTGTGTAGTGTTGGCTGTCACCGACGCAGTGGCCTTAGGAGTAAGGCCAAGAACGAAGGGACTAGGAGGCCTCAGAGCACTGATAGGCACGTGAGAGACGGCCAGACCTTTAATGCGTTATACCTATGTTTAAGGCACCAAGAAACAACACACAACAGAGGACAATGGGACAGAGAGCCCAGCAAGAAATTCTCTTTTAATGCATTGGCATTTTTAGGGTACTTCACGCACTTTCTGGGGCAATATGTACATGTGTGTGTGCGCGTGCGTGCGTGTGAGTGAGTGAGTGAGTGAGTGAGAGAGAGAGAGAGAGAGAGAGAGAGAGAGAGAGACCGGGTCACTGGTTAGTCCATGGTCTATGCATTAGCAGGCCATTTGACAAATGCACTGGGTATGTGAGGCTTTCAATTAATGCCTTTCACGCCGATGCTTTAGCAAGCTATGCCACAAATGGCCGCTCTCAAATGTACTGGGTATGCGCCGCTCTCAATGAATGCATGTCACACCAATGCTTTAGTGAGCTGCACGATGAATGCACTGGGTATGTCATTCTTCACATACTTGTCACCGAGTATGTTCCACTGAGTGTGTGGCAAGCGAAGGAACAATTCTCAGTGTTTGTAGGCACCGGTGCGCCACGCTTCTCGTCTCGGAGGCCTTGCACGGTCTTCTCGGAAATGCCACTAGATAGCGCAGCTTGTCCAGAAACAAGCGTGAGAGACGAGTCCGACTGCTGCATGACCTGTTTCTCAGCGTTTTCATGCACCGAGGCACCACGCATTTCGAAGGTCACATGCGCAGGCTTCACAGCAGGTGTGCTAGGCAGCACCGAGTGTTCTTAGGGAAGCACGAAAGAGGAATCCCGTTGCAGTACACACCTCATACATAACTAATTTCAACAGTGGCAGTATGTTGTGTCGCTGTATTTATTCAATGCTAAGCGCATTATTGTGGGCAGTCATTGTGAGATGGGTTCTGCCACTTTTTTTAGGGTTGTCAAAAAGCGATGATGATTGATTCCAACAGAAAGGCTGTTTCAAAACTCGCACAACAGTCTGCCTAGCTCATTGCCCATGTATGACAATCGCCCATTTAAGAGGTGTAATTTTGGTATCGTCACGGACACGCGGCCGGGCATGTTAATGCGCGAATTCGCAGCACAAGTGCTCTTATAGTGGCACAGCGTGTATTCAACAGTCTGGTTTACTTTCGTGCTGCGTCCATTTCTACCTTATCTTGAATAAAAATGCACAACAAGCACTTGGAACCGTGCGAGGCACACCGTGCTCACATGTCTGATCGAGCAGCGCAGGCTTTTAGGGTTAGCATTGCGATCAGTATATCAAAGATCGTTCCTCAGAATAAGGGACTTGAGACATTCGTGTGCAATAAATAATTTTTTTAAATTTTTTTTTTAGCACAGCTTTAGAGAAGCAATTTGGTAAATTCCCACTTTTCACGATCTTGAGAAACTGCCCGAGATGTGCGGAGGTCTCAGATAAGATTCAATTAGGTATATTTTATATTTCGAGTTACTGATACATCTAAATTTTCTGTGATCCTCTTCAAGCTCGGTATATCCGCGATCAGCTTCGTCGGCGTAGAAAGAAAGAGAAAACATTTGTATATGCCCAACGCGCTACTGAAGGAGACTCGGCACCTGCTGGGTGTTGTGTCTGGGCTGAACTGGGCCGATCCCAAAGGCAATGCCATGTTACATAGCATCTCAAAGTGCTAGCTGCTACTACAGAAGTAGGGGGAAACTGGTGCACACTCACTTTTGTAATTGTTGCTATGAGACACTACACACCTGGAAGGCATCTCAAAGTGCTAGCTTGTATGTGAGAACTGGTAATTTGCTTAACGCAGAAAGTTGGACTAGTTGGTGTTGATGCATTTGCTGAGACATAGTTACTAGCGTTAACAAGACTAACGGAAACAAAGTTGGGACAGGACAGAGCACTGTCCCCAATTTTTTACCGTTAGTCTTGTTAGTGCTAGTACCGTATTTACTCGCATAATGATCGCACTCGCGTAATGATCGCACCCCTAAAATTTGTCGTCAAAATTCGATTTTTTTTATTTCCCGCGTAATGATCGCACCCCGAACTTGCCGCAGCGATATGTCGTGTGCTAAGTCTAGCGAATAATGATCGCGCTTACCACCTGTCGAATGCTACGCGAACGACTCTTCAAGACAAGCCAAGCGGCCTGCACGCACTAAACATCCTTAAGTAGATGCCTCATTTCATTACTTTCATCACTTTCCGCACTTCCATGACAAAATGAGGTACAACCAAACTTGCCTTTATTATGGGTTGGCTTTATAATGGCTGATATCAACAAAAACAATAAAGGCGCATTTCGATTCTTTTCATCTGCTTTTGCACTCGTGAGCACGCAACAAATCGCGCGCGGCAATTATAGTAGCCACGTTTACTCTGATACGTTAAAAGTGTACCCTATTCATACGCCGACGCTTGTAACACAGCTAAGATATTCGCCCACCCTTAGCGGAAAGTAGTGAAAACAGATGCCGCAGTTTCCGCAGCATGCCCGTCATGTGTTTCTGTCACTGGCAGCTAAGCGCGCCCACCTATTTCTGTCCCCTCAAAGTGGACATGGCTACGTTATTGCCGCAAACTTGCCGATATTAACGATATTATTCATCACTAATACGGAAGAAACTGTTTCAATGCACGTAATGTACTCACGAGAAGAAAAAAAAAAAAAATCGCGTTCGGCGCGTTCGGCTCGCTCCGCTAGCCGCCATTTTTGTTTTGGTGTCCCGCACCCGCAATCTCGCATCCCGCAGCAAACGCGGACGAAAAAAAAAATTTTTTTTTCCCGGGAAATTTAACCCGCGTAATGATCGCACCCCTGAATTTGCATCAATTTTTCTGACAAAAAAAGTGCGATCATTATGCGAGTAAATACGGTAACTATGTCTTATTTACTTGTACAAGGCCAGCACTTTTTTTTTTTTAAATAGTGTTTGGGCCATGCAAAGTATTATTAGGATCACTCCCCAAGTTTCTTTGTAGGTCCAGCCTTGTAGCTTTGATCTACGTTTCCTCAATTTACGTTTCCTTTGGTGGGTTTAGAACACAGTTCGCCGTGCTAGGAAAACTAGCGCGGGGAACATAGTTCCTCTCATGCTACTCACTGAAGCCTGGAACTGTACAAGTCTAACTTTCACCTAGCCACACATTTACCATGTTCTGCATGTGCAATCATGTGGAGCTTGACTGCTACAGCATACGGTGTCAGGTGCTTCCCCAACATCAACAGCAGAATGTGCTTGAAAGCATAATGAAGCTAAATAACACATCGCAGCACAGCCAATGCTGTTAAATTTGGGCTGGAACTATGTTGCAGGATACAGTGATGGTGATGATGATGGTGATGCTGATGAGGCCATTGTCTGCAGTATAGTAACTAGTGCCATCTAGTACAGTGGCTTACGCAAACTAAGAGGTACAGGGGTATGCACATAATTCTTGGTTAAACTTTTTTCCTTAAATTATTGCGTCTCAAAAGTGTGGGTGCGGCCCTTACGCAAGGACAGGCCTTACGCGAGCAAATACAATTTTCTGTTGTGCTATGCATGATGCGTCTGTGGCCTAATAGGTAGAGTATCAAGCTGCACTGCTAGAGGAACTGTGCTCTAAAGCCATCATTGGACATGTAAAATGAGGCTGACATGAAAGCTACCTGGCTGGATGTACAAAGAAACCTGGAGATCGCTCCTAACAATACTTCGAATTAAAACGAACAGGGCTGATTATGCCAAGGAGTGACTGGCAGTGAGCTAGTGGTTGAGGCATGGCTAAACATTTGCACTGACTTTTAGAGGGTTCGGGGGCAGCAGGACAGGATTGGGTGGTTTGGCAGAGCACACATATATGTATAGGGAAGTTAAAGAAAAATGGGAAATCTGTAGAAGAATGCTATCATGGTCTACATATATGCTGCCTTTGCAGTGGAATATTGTCACACCTCCTACCAGTTGTGAGAGAAATTCTAATAATGGCTATATCAAGCTACATTAGAAGTGATGTTTCTGAATGACCACTGTGGCAAAAACTTATATTTATGTTGGGTAATTGCTATTTGATAGCATTCATGCATTTTTTCATCTTGTATATTTAGGTCCGCCTGGCACTGCATACTGTATGTTTGCTTATTTTGTAAATCAATAACTGAATGTGTTAAAGAAAGGGTACATGGGGCATCACACATCCAGTTCTGCTAAGCAGTAGTTGTCTTTGCATCAGGAGTTAGATTTCCCAAATGCATGAAGAAACTGTTCTTACAATATAAGTTGTCCTTTTTCAGCTTCAGCACCTAAGAAAGGTACAGATGGTGAAGATGATTCAGTGACCTCCGACTCTCTGCCTGAAGAGGTCCTTGTGATACCGATGCCAGATTTCACACTGGAGTGTCCAGGCATGCTTAGTGAAGAAAAGGTGAACCTTATGAAATTGAAAGTTTTCTTCGTGGTTTGTACAAGGACAGATATCTTCAATTAATTCATAAGAGGCCCGCAGGGGTCAAGGTGGGGTGGAAGGGGGTTACTTTTCTTGCAGTGGCAAGTGCTGCACAGTCAAGGCAGTGAGCATAGATATGGAAACGCATTGACTGCATCATATAGTCTTACTGTCTCTTTTCAATCCTTTGTAAATGTGCACAAGCATAAGGCACCTGTATTGAAATGAATCTGCCAAGAAATCTGGCATATTAGAGTGTTTTAATTGAGTGGCTTTATGGTCCGCTCCGCTCGAAGTTGCCCCGTGAAGTTGCCCCGCGAAGGGCAAAAGAAGGAAAGAAGTGCATTCATTATGCGAGTAAATATGGTAGTTGTGCGTTTAGCGTAGCGGGCCTTTCGTAGTTGCAGAACCCTCTGGCCAAATTCAGGGTAGTAAAACATTATAAAAAATCACATTGGTCACTTTTATAAAGTAAAACGAATATACTGGGTGTTTCAGCGAACACCTTCAAAATTTTTATAGGTTGGCTGTGTCAAATAGCACAATTCTAGTTCATGAGCTGATATACTTGAAGAGGCAGACATTACGTGCACAAAAAGTTGAAATGCATAATCAACTAATTCACAAACATTTACTAATTAAGTTTCTAGCGATTTGCCTTACGGTACATATTTCAATTTACAAATTGTAGCGGGAGAGACTGCGAGACGTATTTACTTGAAAAAAATTGTGTGGATGATGCCATTTACGAGATATGCGGCATCATACTTCTGGTAAAAAATGCACTGTCGTTCCACTTACTTTCTAACAAAACCACAGTGCATTTTTCCACAAAGTTCAGGAATAATTATCTTGAAACTGGTGTCAACCTGAGAATTCGTTCCAAGTGGATCCACCTAGCAAACTCCACGTGTAGAATTTGTGAATTCTAGCCGGGGAGTCAAATCAATGAACATCAGATTAAACGGACATTGTGCAGACACAGCTAAAGAGCTTCTCAAAGCTGTCGCTGAGCATTTCAATCAACCAGGTCATAACTTTGATGAAGTTAAACTCTACATCTTAAAGTCAAATTCAATTTCAAATTCAAGTCAATTCAATTAAAGTCAAAAGTCAATTTACACGCCGTGGTTGCTCAGTGGCTATGATGTTAGGCTGCCGAGCACGAGGTTGTGAGATCGAATCCTGGCCACGGCGGCCGCATTTTGATGGGGGCGAAATGCAAAAACACCTCTGTACTTAGATTTAGGTGCATGTTAAAGAAACCCTGGTAGTCTAAATTTTCGGAGTCCTCCATTACGGCGTGCCTCATAAACAGAAAGTAGTTTTGGCATGTAAAACCCCATAATAATGAAAAAAAAATTAAAGTCAGATTTCTGTTCTGAATGAGAAAGAAAATACAGAGACTCATACCTTATCCATAAGTTTAAGATATTGCAACCAATAGGCATAAACGTTTCAAAGGGAGCTTTAGAATCCATTCACTATACTAAATTTCAAGCTATAGGCAACAACACATAGTTTGGTTGCTTGGTTTGTTTGTTTTTTTGCGCTTTTCTTTCCAATTTTTTTCCTTTTATTTATTTATTTATTTATTTATTTATTCCATTTCAGTATTTTCTTTGATATATATTTTTTTTTCATCAGCACTGGTTTCTGCCGCTACCTCTATTATCTCTTTCAGAGACACGATAGCCCATGACCACCAGTGAAACAGGTAATAGAGGGGCGCTGTGCACACCGTTGACATGCTGGCTGACACACGGCCGTTGATACATGGCTGACAGACGGCCGTGTCACCGGCCTTGTGCACAGCACTCCTTTATTCTCAATTCTATACCCTCGCCGCTAACACACCTTCGCTCGTTGCCGCACCCACCCGCCTTACCCCCTCTGCCTTTTAGAAGAACCTTACCTATATATACTGTGGCGAGGAAAGCATATGTCACCTTGAAAAACACAAGTCCACTTGTTGAAACGTTGGCTCCTGTTTTCACCTTGTTCTTGTTTTGCTCGTCTTAAATTGCAGTATGGGTCATAAGGTAATTAATTAGTTAGAAAGTTAATTAGTGAAGTTTCATTAATTAGTTGATTATACATTTCAATTTTTTTTGCAAGTAGTGTCCGCCGCTTCGAGTAGACCACCTCATTAACTAGAATTGTGCTATTTGCCACAGGCAACCTCTAAGAATTTTTGTGAGTGTTCGCTGAAACTGTATATAACTTATTTGTCCATGAAGTAGCTAGACGTGTGTTTGTAATGTGTTACTGGTCCATTTAACAAGTAGAAAATAAAGCGTCAACTTGGGAAATGACGTGTGATAGCCAGTGAGCCTGCATTCGCATCTGATCCAATCCTTTCTGATGCCAACGCACTACACAGCGCGCACCAGGTTTTGTAGTACATCCTCCAACCTGCGGGGTTTTCAAGTGGGTCAGCACTTGCAACTTCTTTCAGCAAACATAAATCTTTGTCTATGTGAAATCGCTTTCGTTGCTTGCGCTGTGCATTTGAACATAAAGGTGTGTGTTGAAGGGAACGGCATGGTCGAGAACATCTCACTGTAGGCAGCCATCTTAGAAAGAGCTAGGCAAGCGAGGTGCCTCGATGCATGTGTAGAGAGGACGTGCGCATCGACCACCCTCGCTAACAAAAGACGGCAGCGATGCTTCATGCTACGCTTAAGCAGCTTGTAAGCAGACTGCATTTCTCGCTCCACCAGCCTGCTTGCAGCTAAGTGGACGGCACATGCACGTACGCGCTTCCGCTTCGTTCAGCTGCTGAGTGGTGTGTAAAAACTCTTAACTAAAACACTCTGTTGATTGCAAGACAGTGCCATGCTCCTGTAAGGTCAGTTTCTCGGCTATCCTCAACACTTTCAACTTGCTGGTCCTGCCACAAGTGACTGTGAACCAGTTCTTATCTTTTAAGACTTGTGTGAGAGAGCACTCCATGACTTGTCTATCTGGGACATAGGACTACTGTTGCAACTAAGTTGTTGACAGCTTTCAGCTGTGGCGTAAATGTGATTGTTTAGCTGTAAAATTTAAGGGTGTGCAAAAATTAGAAAATTTTTGCGCCAGTCAAACATTGTGTTTCTAATATTTGTATTAAACTTAAGAACTTCCTAGACCAATAGTATGTGTTCCACAAGAAAGCATGCATGACATGCAATCTTTTCACTCAGTGGCTTTGGCCATGGGATTGCTGAACAGGAAATGTCTGGTCACCAAGTGGTCTTCTTGTAGAATAGTGGGTCCCGAACTGGGTTCCACAAACAGCATCTTTGGGTTCTGTGAGTGGCCAGTTTTCATTACAGTTTGAATTTAACAAAACCACTGCACACCACATTTGCACTTAGGTAGTCTTCGTGGAAATACCATCGCAGCAGTGGCATTTAACATTGCTGTGTGATATTTAAGGGCGGGTTTCATTTGAGCTCACATGGTGGTCTTTAACATGTAAGCAGAAATGGACTCAGAGTTTCTGCAAGCTCTGAGCTACCTGAATACATCAGCATCCGACTCATTACCAATGTATGATGATCGTGACCATCACCATGAGTGGACACATCGGGCTTGTTCATGCATGATTTACAGTACAAGTGCGATGGGGCATAGCCGTACTGAATGGTTTAGTTCTGCATTCTATCCATTTCTATTTTATCAGGAATAAAATTCTCAACAAGCACTTCAGTATGCCTGAAGTGCACTGCAGTCCCACACTGCTAAACGATGCAGGCTTTTCAGTTTGCCATAGTGATAACTATATTGAATACCATTACCCAGTGTGAGTGACTTGCAAGGTTTCTGTGTGAAAAATAAGATAAATAAGTAAACTTTTGTGCTTTCAAAATGGCCTTGGAGGAACAAATTGGTAAGTTACTGCGAGTCACAATCTCAGGAAGCAGTCCGAGACATGCATATTTGTCAAATAAGCTTCAGATAGGCATATTTGATATTATTGCATTTTCGCCATAGAACACGACATCATTAAAAAAGTAGAGAAAATGCTGGCCAAGGACATCATCGAACTGTCTCTAGTTCATGGGCATCTCCTGTTGTGCTGATCAAGAAAAAGGACAAAACCTGAAGATTTTTTGTCGATTAGCAACTACTCAACAAGATAATGAAGAAAGATGTTTATCCATTTCCCCGTATAGACGAGGCACCCGACTGTCTTCACGGCGCCTAATATTTCGCGTCTATTGACCTTCGCTCAGGTTATTGACAGATTGCTGTTGATCTACTGGACCGGTAAAAAACCCTCATTTCTAACTCCAGATGTACTCTATTATTTTAAAGTCATGCCTTTCAGTCTTTGCATTGTGCCGACCACATTCAAGCACATGATGGATTTGCTTCTTCATGGCTTCACATGGTCAGCCTGCTTGTGCTATTTTGATGACATCTTAATTTTTTAACCAACATTTGACAGCCCTCTTTAATGTCTCTCCGCTATTCTCGAGATATCCTGAAATACCAGTCTTCAGCTCAAGTCCTCAAAATGTCGTTTTGGATGCCGTGAAATGAACGTACTTGGCTATCTCATCAATGCAGTGGGTGTCCAGCCCCATGTCCAGCCCAGTGGTATCTCGGTGATACGAATCTCACGGGGTCACGAAAAATATTCGTATTAGCCAAAATTCGTATCATCGAAACAATTAAAACTAGCTAAATTAAAGAGTCAGAGGCGAACTCACTCAGGCACACGTACGTAAAAAGCATTTATTTCTTGAAGAAAAAGTCTCTAATGTCCTTCTGCTTCTTTTTCTTTGTCAAGTCACTTAGCAGACTTTCTTAAAATCCATGAAAACTTGTGCACATGTCGCTGATTCCATCCGCGGCCGTAGCATGCCTAAGAACTTCGAGCGTGTGCAGCGTTTCAGCCGCCGGTGGTGCTCCTTCGCCATCGCCCACGTGTAACACACAGGATGCGTCCCGAAGCACAGCAGCTACTCCATCCGATGGCATGTGGAAAAGGAGAAAAAGCACAAAAGCAACAAAAGCACCACCGCTTCAAACTAAACTTCGAACTCTTCGCGCCCAGTCGCGGCCTCCGCGTTGGCCGGTGCCGTGTCCACGCCTCCGCACCAAATGAGAAAAAAGGGAGAAATCTCATGACTGTGCACTGTTCTCTTTCGCGGCCTTCGGTGCGGTGGCGTTTATTAAGGCGAAAGCCTTTAATGGCTCATGCTCGCGGTGGCATCCATCTGTGCGCTGGAATCGTGCCAACTGTGGCTTCCCCCCTTAGCAACCGGCGCGCCGGTGGGGAGCGCAGCTGTGCATAGCAACCGTGACGTCACACAGTGGCAGTAGAATAAGCGCATGCGCGTCGGCGGTGGCAGCTGCACCGCTGCTCCTTCGCCAGACAACTTGTTGCAGTCGAGTGAGTGAGACGCATGGCTCCGAAGTGGCCCAGTGATTCCGCGCCAAGCGATTCGGGAAAGCGGTAGCGGACGCCGGATTCCCCCAACACCAAACGCCAGAAGAACAAGAAGCGAATGCGCATGCGACGACTGAACATGTCACCAGATGCGAAAGCAAGGGAGGCAGAACGGAAACGCCAACAGCGACTGATTAGATCACCAGGTACCAAAGGCAGAACGAAAGTGGCAGCAGCTACAGGCGATATCGCCGCACACCAAAGTGAATGAATTGGAGCGCAGACAGCAGCAGCGACTGGCTATGTCACCAAACAGAGAAGCTAGGGAAGCGGAGCGCAGGCGGCAGCAGCGTCTGGCTGTCGCCAAGCACACTTTAGAATTTCCAAAGTATCTTCGGTAATTTTCGTATCAACTGACACGGGTCGAAAATAAATTCGTAACAACCATTCTTTAGCACGTTGCAAAGTAATGGGGCTTGGCTGGGACCACAGAAAAACTTGTATCATCCGGAAATTCGTATTAGCTGTGATCGTATCATCGAGATTTTACTGTACCAAAAACGTTCGTGCCGGGAAGAATTTTCCAATACCTTGTTCGGCTAAAGATGTGTGAAGCTTCATTGTATTGTTATGTTGTTTGTTTGTTTGTTTGTTTGTTTATACTGTCAGTCCAAGGATGGACCATTACAGGAGTAGATAGAAATACAATAAAACGATACAAAATATCGGTACATGTAGAACAGAAAACAATACAATAGCAGTATCTGTAAAAACTGACATGCGGTGATCAAAGACAAAACACTCGCAGTATGCGCTTAAGAAACAGATGCTATGATGCATTCATATCCGGAAAAATAAGATTCTCCAAAGTAGCAGTAAAAGCACTGACAGAGGAACATGTGACAAGTGGATTGGGTAATTCATTCCATTCTTTGATCGCTCTCGGAAAGAAACTATACTTGAATACCTATATCATTCCGTGTAACTGGTTGCTGTATGTATAAACTGTGCTCGTGTCTGGAGCGTTGATCTGGTGAAATTATACAGAAAACAGTGAAATTAATTTTAACCTGGTTATGTATAATTAGGTATAAAAGTTTCAGTCGGTCAAACTTAGTCCTTAGTTCTAAAGCAGAGAGGTGTGCACGTCTGCATAGTTCAGTAGGAGAGTGCACAACTTACTAAATATGAATCTTGAGGCGAGTTGTTGAACTCTGTCCAATTTATGGCGGTTGGTTACAGTGTGTGGGTCCCATACAATGTTAGCGTATTCAATAATTGGCCTTACTAATATCTTTTATGCCAAGCTTTTCACTTCAGGAGTTGCGCTGTACACTCTTTGCCTGAGACGCCATAAGACTTTATTTGCCCTGCTACACACCTGATTGATATGCGAATTCCATCTCAAATCTTGAGTAAATATTAGTCCTAGATATTTATATTCTGTTACCCTTTTTAGTTCGTGTGGACCGATGCTGTATTTGTACCGCAAAGTCACCGTCTTCCTTGTTATGGTCATACAAACTGATTTTACTGGGTTCAGTGTCACTTGCCATTCATTACACCGTTTTAATATTCTTTGTAAGTTGTTGTGAAGTTCTAACTGGTCACTTGAAGATTCGATCCTATTGTAAATAATGCAGTTGTCTGCAAACAACCTTAGTGGAGCAGTTATATCAGAAGGCAAATCATTAATAAATATAAGAAATAAAAGAGGACCCAGGACCTTGGGGCACTCCAGACAAAACCGGTTTGGGCATGGATTTAATTTTATTTATTTCAACATACTGCTCACGAGACTGAAGGTAGGATGTAAGCCACTTAGTAATATTTGGATTTCTAAATATTTCATTCATTTTTAACAGGAGTTTAGAATGTGATACTTTATCAAACGCTTTGGCGAAGTCTAAAAAATTAGGTTGACCTGTCCTCGGCAATTTAATGTTTGTGAAAGATTGTGAACGGTTTGAACAAGCTGCGTTATTGTAGACAGCCTCTTGCAAAAACCATGTTGTGCTGGTGATAATAAATTGTAAGCTTCCAAGTAAATTGACAGATGTTTACAAACTATATGCTCAAGCAGTTTGGAGCAGGTACTCGTAAGAGAAATAGGCCTGTAGTTTCCTACCTCATATGTGCTCCCACTTTTGTGAACTGGAATTATTTTAGCTTTCTTCCAGGCTGTAGGAAATGTTCCCTGGGTGAGCAAAGATTAAAAGACTACGGTAAGATATTTAGCAACCCACGGAGCATACCTATATAGGAACTCATTCGGGATGCTGTCGGGGCCGGGGGATTTCTTAATGTTAATACGCAGAAGAAGGTTCAGGACTCGTGCCTTATTGATGAGAAGGTCAGATGCTGAAAGGTGGTCAGAGGTGTCATGAAAGTACGGAAGTGTGCCATCATCATTGGTGAACACGAAGGAAAAAAAAGGAATTAAAATTTTTTGTACGTTCTTGGTTATTAATCCTTTCATCCTCGTCTTTGTTGTTTTTTAGAAGGGTTCACATATCTCCAAAATTTACTAGGTGTGTTATGAAGGAAATTTATGAGCGTTACATTAAAGAATCTCTCCTTGGATTCCTTAATCAGACTGTTTAAGTTGAGCCTCATGTTATGAAGCAAAGTCTTGTTTTGGGCGCTAGGATCTTGAGAACAAGCTTTTCGTTTCCATTTTATCCTCCGTTTGACATGTATTATTTCCCTTGTAATCCATGGGTTATTTCGTTTGCATTTTTTGATGCCTATAGGGATAAATCGCGTGATGCAATGCATCATAACCTTAGAAAAAAAGCCTCAGGGATCGTCAGTGCCATCATTGGATTCATAAACAGACATAAAGTTATCAAACAACCTTTCAAGGTAATCCAAGACACTAACATCATCAGCAGCTTGAAAGTTTAGATATTGGATGCTTGAATCTTGGTGCAAAGGATACGATGACATGTTCAAGGACAGAATAACCATATTGGGGTCAGATATCCCTTCATCAACAAGACAGTCAATCACATGCGGTGTCAAAGCATTTGAGATTAACATAAGATCAAGTACAGCTGACCTTGTTGCACACACCCTAGTATATTGGTTAACAAGCTGGGCTAAATTGTAGGGATATATTAAATGCAAAAACATCTCAGAAGATGTAACATCTGTGTCTTCGGCTACGTATGAATCCCAATCAATAGCCGGGAGATTAAAATCACCTAGTAACAGTATGCTATCTTGCTCTTTCACATACGTTTCCATTAATTCTCTTAGCAGCAAAATGAGTTCTACTGGAGAGTTTGGAGGCCTGTATACCGCTCCGATGAATACAGTGCGATTATTCAATTTTGTAGTAATCCATACAGCCTCAATATTTCCTGGTACTTCTAAAGGGGAAAATATGATATTTCGTTTCACCAAAAGGGCCACGCTTCCGCCTCTTCCATCTCGATCCCTCCTGGCCAGCGAATATCCGAGTGGCGCGATTTCGCTATCGAGTATATTTTTATGCAACCAGGTTTCAGTGATTACAGCAATGTCAGGTTTGTGATCAGTAACTAGAGCTTCAAGCGCATGCGCTTTGTTTAGCAGGCTTGCATTTACGTTGATTATCTTGAAACCAGCATATTGGCCCTGCATGCGTCAATTACCACTTGCTCCTGATTCAGTTCACAGTTTGCACCTTTCCTCACATTCTTCATTCTAGCTGTACAGCGTACTGTTTACCTTTAATTTATCAAAAATAAGCTTTACCTTCTTTCCTGCCTTCTTCTCCTCACTTGCCGAGGCCCATAGCTTTCTTCTTATTCCCTGTGCTCTTTAAGAGAAATCTTCACTTACGCTGTAATCCGTGTCTTTCAGTTTTGTGCAGTTCTGCAAAACTCATTTTATCCCTATAGTCTGCCACCCTCAGGATGACTGGTCGAGTTCTACCAGAAATCTTCTTGCCTAACCTATGAATTCTTTCAATAGAAAATACATTCACTTTCAGAGTAGCGCTGAAGATGCCATCTTTTACTTTGCTTAATAGGGTCTCTTCCTTTTAATGGTCCTCTTCTTTAATTCCTCTAATGATAAGATTATTTCGTCATGAACGATTATCCAGATCATCCAGATGTTTGACCAGACTAGATGTTTCAACGCTGTGGTCAGCTACAATTCCTTCAAGAGTTGCGAGCCTGTTCCGAGTCTCATCTAAGCTTTGTACCGTACTCTCGATAACAAGAAGCCGGTTCTGCATGTCTAGGATTCTTGTTTCAAACGAGTCTTGCTTGTCTTGAACCGCAGTGAGTTTAGACAAAATGTCTTTCTGGTTTTGGAGCAATTCCCTGCACATTACTTCTGTTATTGGTCCTTCTTTCTTCCCTTGTTGTAATGCCTGGGCCCAATAATTAACCTTTGCAAGTAATTTGAGCGGATGATTCAATATATTTATTGAAGAAATATAGCACGACTCACTTTACAATTAATGAATATTAGTTACTATATATTTACGATGGGTCACTATAAAATTCAGAGGCATTCTCCTGCCTTGACTTGCCTTCTATATGAAGTCTCCAGCAAATAACTAATTTTCGAAAATATTTGCTTCTGTATGCATCTCGTTTTATTTGTATTTGAGAATGCCTCACTATGAGTTTTACGCATTTTTTCCAACATATCTTTTTTTCGCTGTGCATTTCACTATTTCCTCCCTTCTGTTTTCTTTTTGAATAAAATAAACAACATCCCTTACTATTCAAGCTGGATTAAGTCGTTTTTTTTTTAAAATTTTTTAGCATGCTTACTAGAGAGTGACACCATCGGCCGACATGGTGTCAGCCCGTCTCTTGACACAAAACAAAGTTCTGTGTTGCTCAGGGAATTTGGCAAAGGCACACAGGGAAAATCTGGAAAACTCAGGGAATTTGGAAATGTCAACTTGGTAGACACCCTGAATGTATATTGGCATGGGTCAGAAAGAGGAGACTGATGTGTTGGGAGGATTGAAAGATGAGGAAAGTGATGTGATGAAGGACAGAACTGAGACAGCAGCATGGCCTACCTGCTATGGTTGCTCAGTGGCCATGGTGTTATGCTGCTGAGCACGAGGTAGTGGGATCGAATCCCGGACATGGTGGCCGCATTTCAATGGGGGTGAATTGCAAAAGAACCTGTGTACTTAGATTTAATTGCACGTTGAAGAACCCCAGTCGGTCCAAATTATTCCAGAGTCCCCCACTACAGTGTGACTCATAATCAAATTGTGGTTTTTGCACAAAGAAACCCCAATAATTTTAAAGCAGCATGGCCCCTGTTTTCATCCTCAACAGGCATTCCTGTTACAGTTCCATGTGTCCTATCCTTCATATTTGTGGTTTCATTACACAGTAGACTTCCATTCATTCAACTCTGATGGGATTGACAAAATCACTCGAATTATCCTCCATGTCCAATTAAACAACATGTATAAAAAATGCCAAAACACACCGCTCATTCATTTGGTAATATTTGTCCGATTCTAACACGCCCCTAAATCAACCGTGCGCCCACTTTCTATCTGTCCAAAGTAGGAAACCAACCTATAGGTGACATTAAAGCTCCTAAACAAAGTAGGAACCTAATGTGCATCCAATTTTTCTATGAGAAAAATGGGTATGGGTTTTGTAAAGTTGCACAATGGCGGCCAATTTGCTAAAGTCGGATTCACAGTATTATTTCTGAAGTCAGCTTCGCCGCAATAAATCTGTCATGCGGTAAAGCATATAAACATTGTGAAGGCGGTTTTGGTTTAAATTCTAATTGCACCGTGCAGGCCATTTTAGGCCCATTAAAAAAAAAAGCGCAGAGTAGAATTAGCTAAATACCATAATCAGACATTCTTAGCTACAGTTATTGCTTGAAAATTTTTCTGGGGCAGGCCAAAAATAGCGGGACATGATGCATGTTCCACACATTCACTGTACCCTCAGCTCCTTCAAGACAGACGCTTCCACTAAAGGGGTTGCTATTAGGGTTGCCATATGGTTCAGATGTGTGCATGCTGACTGGTCAAGTTTGAATTATCTGATAAAGGCAAATTTTAGGATCAAAATAACGAAAGTTTCGGCCCATAGAAATACATGGCTGCCAGCTGGGACCTTTGGTCAGGATAGAAATAACGGAAAAATATAATTAATCGGAGTTCAGTCGCTGGAATTGTACTGTAGTACTTTCAAAACGCCTTAATTATTCATGATGAGTTGCTATTTTCATTTAATTCGTACACCGCAATTAATAGCAAGGTCCTTGTAAAAAAAAATGCACATGGATTTGGTACTATGCTCTTACTTGAGGTAAATATATATTTTGTGTTTTTATTTAGTTGTATCTTTAAATGAACCAAGGATAAGTTGCTGATAAACAGAATGTACATATCACATTTGAATAACTGGGAAATTCTTTGAAAGAAAGATTTACCTTAGCGTTTCAGAGTGTGGTCATATTATAAGGGTGATTGTGCAGGTGACAAGTGGTTAATCTCTAACACGTGATTAATGTCGCGCCCGTGCTTGTCAATTTCAGGTCCTGAGCATGGAACAGCAGAAGCGGCAGACACGTGTACGGATGAATGTTGAACGCGCAGTAGCTGATGCTTGTGATGGTGCTGCTGTCGAGACAATTGAGAAGAGGACCAGGTTTTCGCTTTCACAAGACCAAGAGTCAATAGGTGACTGTGCTCCAAATTTGTTTTGTGGAAGCACCTGGCTATCATTTTGACACAGTGTTGTGTAAACTTGCACCACTTAGGCTCGGTTTTAGTTCTGAACATTCTTAAAATGCAGCAAGCTTCACTTTAGGGCTCTAGTGAAAGAAGATATTAGATAACATACTTTGACCCATGTATCTGGGACAATTCTTAATGCATCAGCATTATGTGTGTTGTTGGATATGGACCCTTTTCCTGGCATCACTCAAGTTACCTGACCACATCCAATCGCCGCCGCATTCCAATTATGGTGCGCCGGGGTGCGTCTACCATGTTATCGAACCCATCAGACAGGTTGGCGACCCCCATCTCATGTGCCGCATGTCCAACTATTGTCTCCCCCCCTTCTTGACTCTTCCCGAAAGTGCAATGGGAGGCTGGCACAGTTCTAGGTAGTTGATCTTGGTCCTGAGCAAAGCTGTCTTGCGACTCTGGAAGGTCGTTCGAGAACAACCTGTCTCCTCCGGCTGAGCGCTTCCATGTGAGGAGGCGACACCAGAGGCAAGTCAACCCTCGGACAATGGAGCACTTGGAGCGTCCCCATTGGCCGAATGTGACGGTACTTGCATGGGGGCCTACCATTGGAGGAAAATGATGACTCCTGAGCTGGTTTGACGATTGGCTGAAAATGACGTGACCCCGAGAGACCGAAAGGGTTAAAAGAGAGAGACAGGGAGAAGAGTTGTTAGTTTTTCTTGCCACGAATTGCAGTGTCCGATTTGCTGCCAGCCGTCGCTGACTTTATGACTGTTCATTACTTCGTGTTATTACTGTAAATAATGTAAATAAGCCTTCAGTTCTCAAAATCTTCCTCAACGTCGGCCAACTCCCGCACTCGATGGCAAGATCTAACAGTGTCAAAGTGTGAAAAAAAGTATATCTGTGAAGTGTGGGAAGTCGGTCACATGGTAGAGGTGTGTGTGTGTGTGTGTGTGTGTGTGTGTGTGTGTGTGTGTGTGTGTGTTTGTGTGTGTGTGTGATATATATTACCGCTAGGTGTCACGAGCCAGCACCGTGAAAGAAGAGACTGGAACGCGCACTCGGCAGGAGGCGGGCACTGAAGAAGTGGAAGCTGAGGATGCCGGCTTGAGTTGCTTGCACGCCATCTTGTATAACCGTCTGTCTCACCGACACCGGGTGCATCTTCAATTGTCTTTTCGTGACAAAACTGGTGGAGGAGCGGGGGGTACGGTTCATCAGATGCCACGAACTCCTCCTGGTAGCAGGAGTACCAGTCCTATACTAGTGAACACACCTGTCCACCGGGTTAGCAGGAGAATCTGAGGATTGCCTCCGGAGTTTGATCATCTCTCCGCAACAACATCGACGCCCCCGCAGACGGGTATGGAAGGAACGTCGACGTCTCTATCGACCATTATGCAAGGCACGGCCACAACGGCAACTCAGTACCTGCTGCAGAATCTCCGAGTGCCGAAAGTGTTCCACGGGGGTATCTTCGAGGATGTAGAAGACTGGTTAGCCCAGTTTGAGCACGTTGCCGAGATAAACGAATGGAGCGATGCGGCGAAGTTGAGAAACGTCTACTTCAGCTTGGAGAATGCTGCTCGCACTTGGTACGAGAACCGAGAAGGGCTCATCAAATCGTGGCTCGAGTTCCGCCGTGCCTTGCTGGAGACATACACCAATGCTGATCGCCGTGAACGAGCAGAACGGACGCTCCAATCCCACATTCATCTGCCGAATAAGAGCGTGATGTCGTACGTAGAGGATATGACGCGCCTTTTCCGCTGGGTGGACCCTACCATGTCATAGGAAAAGAAGCTGCGCCATCTAATGCGGGGAGTTAAAGAACAGCTATTTGCTGGCCTGGTTCGAAGCCCGCCGAAAACCGTGGGTGATTCTTAACCGAAGCCACCACAAAAGAAAAGACGCTGCACCATCGCTCAGCTTTCTATGAAAGGCAAATGAACGCTACTTCACCTTCGGACCAGCGCTCAGCTATGTATGACAGGCACGCGAATGCTGCTTCACTGACGGACGCGGTTGCCTTTGGAAACCTGGACGTTCTCCGAGACCTTATCCGCTCTGTGGTTCGTGATGAGCTTCAACGGCTCAGCTGCCTGCCTCAGCCCACGCTGGGTTCCATTTCTGCCCTCGTGAGAAGTGAAGCGCAGCAAGCGATACAAGGTCCTGTCTCAAGCAACAATGCGCTGCCTGTGACAGCACAGTTGCAGCGGCCATTGTATACTGAAGTTTTGGGGCGAGTCCCTGTCCGCGCTCCGACCCATTTCATCCCCGCCACGTCTTACGCTGCATCACACGACCCGCTGCTCCCATCAGTGCAACCGATCCAACGTATGGAGGATCGGTGCCCGCTCGAAAGGAAATCTGACGTCTGGCGGCGTACCTTGGACAGAAGGCGTCTGTGCTATCGCTGTGGAGAAGCCGGTCACGTATACCGCGAGTGCCCATACCACCGCCTCAGACTGCAAGGTTTTGCCATGGATTCACCAAGGCCCAGATATGGCGAAAGGTCTAGGGCGATTGAAGAGTACCTGAACCAGCAGGGTATGCCACTGTTCCCGCGGCGGCAGTCGCGCTCGCCGTCCCCCAGGCGATCTTCCCCAGCTTCTAGAAGCGCTCCAATGGCAGCCCAGGGACGATCCCCAAGCCCTCGCCGGGAAAACTAAGAACAGCGACCTTCGGGGGTGAAGCCGCTTATAATCGCCCTTCCAAAGACCTCCCATTGACGGAAGCACGGTCTATTCAGCAGGATTCAACGACAACAGCAGCCGAAGTCAGCGACAGACTCTCGCTAGACATACCTGTTGTGCTTGACGGCCGCCACGTTAGTGCGTTATTGGACACGGGTGCCGACTACTCGATCTTGTGCGGAAAACTAGCGACGAAACTTAGAAAAGTTATCACGCCTTAGTCTGGAACGCAAATTCGTACTGCTGGCGGGCATATCGTAAAACCATTGGGCATGTGCACGGTCAGAGTGTAAATTTGTGGGTGTACGTTTCCAGCCAGCTGCCTTATACTCCGCGATTGTTCTCGGGACCTCATCTTGGGTGTCGACTTTCTGCGAGAGTATGGTGCCATTATAGACCTCCGGGAGCACACAGTGACTTTTTCGACAGAGAGAGCAGCGAACAGTCACGACAATTGCCGACGTAACACGCTTCGGGTTTACGCCGACAGTGTAACTTTACCACCGCGTGCAAGTGTCCTGGTAGCGGTCGTATGCGACGATCTGCATGACGGCAAAGCTGTTGCGGAGGGCAATTCCTCCCTTATGCTGACTCATGGTGTATGTGCAGCCCGCAGTCTCATTATGCTTCAAGGTGGACATTCTGCGCTCCTTGTGACGAACTTCAGCCAGGAACATCGGCACCTGTTTCGTCGTACTGCTATCGCTTTTGCTGAGCCCATAGCAGACGTTGCTGAATGCTTTGCGTCTATGACAAAGGACAACTCAGCTCAGACACTCAGCAATATCAACATCAATTCAGACCTTTCGGATAAAAAGCAAAAAGCGCTGCGCGAGTTGCTACTTCGGTTCAAGGAGTGCTTCGCATCTACTTCTAAGGTACGCCAGATGCCCATCACGAGACACCGCATAATCACGTATGACGATTCCCATCCCATATGACAAACGCCTTATCGCGTATCGGCGATAGAGTGCAACGTGATTAATGCACAAGTGAAAGAAATGCTTGACGATGACGTCATACAACCATCTCAAAGCCCTTGGTCGTCGCCGGTGGTCCTCGTCAAAAAGAAAGACGGAACGCTTCGGTTCTGCGTTGACTATAGAAAGTTGAATAACGTCACAAAAAAAGACGTTTATCCGCTTACGCGGATCGATGATTCGTTAGATCGACTGCAGCAAATCGGGTATTTTTCATCCATAGATCTGAAGAGTGGATATTGGCAAATCGAAGTTGACGAACGGGATCGCGAAAAAACTGCCTTTGTTACCCCGGATGGACTATACGAATTTAAAGGACTTCCATTCAGCCTGTGTTCTGCACCGGCCACATTCCAGAGAATGATGGACACTGTTCTGACGGGTCTGAAGTGGCACAGTTGTTTAGTATACTTAGATGACGTTGTCATGTTTGCGGCGACCTTCGAAGAATATCTGAAGCGTTTAGAGGCGGTATTTGAGGCACTCCGTTCAGCTAATGTCACACTAAAGCCAGAAAAGTGTCACTTCGGTTACGAAGAGCTGAAGTTTCACGGGCATGTCGTGAACGCCGATGGCATCCAGCCTGACCCACACAAAACATCTGCTGTTGCTGCTTTTCTGACTCCTCATGACAAGAAAGCAGTACGCTGCTTTCTCGGCCTATGTGCATACTATCGTCGCTTCATCACTAATTTCTCCTGGATCGCCGAATCACTCATACACCTCACGCGAGAAGACACACCTTTCGTTTGGATGGATGAGCAGGACACAGCTTTCACTGAGTTAGGGCAGCGCCTGCAGGAATCACCTGTCCTCGCTCACTTCGACAAGGACGCTGACACCAAGGTGCATACCGATGCAAGCAGCATCGGTCTTGGCGCTGTACTCGTTGAACACCAGATAGGCGTTAAGCGAGTGGTCGCTTACGTTAGTCGCACCCTTTCACGCACTGAAATCAACTACTCCACCTCCGAGAAAGAGTGTCTAGCAGTTGTGTGGGCCATCATGAAATTTCGGCCTTATCTCTACGGTCGCCCTTTCAAGGTGGTGACAGACCACCACTTCTTGTGTTGGTTAGCCAACTTATGAGACCCGTCCGGGCTACTTGCTCGATGGAGTCTCTGTTTGCAGGAGTTCGATGTTACCATTGTCTACAAATCGGGTCGCAAACACGAAGATACGGACACGCTGGATGTCGCGTGCTCCTGTCACAACTTGCGATAAGGAAATGGACGAAGACAGCTCATTCCTTGGGGCCCTCACCGCATCTGATCTGAGCATACAGCAGCCCAAGGACGCCGAAATACGCCCTCTCATCGATCACCTAGAAGGCAAGAATGTTACAATCCCACAACACATTTCTCGCAGTCTCTCGACCTTCTGCCTCCGAAAGGGTGTCCTTTACAACAAAAACTTGAGTATACCAGCGACAAAGAGTATCTATTGGTCGTACCTTCCGCCCTCTGTGATGACATTTTTCTAGCCTGCCTTGATGAGCCCATGTCTGGACACTTGGGATTTTCACGTACTCTTGCAAGGGCACGCCAAAAGTATTACTGGCCTAGACTTTCTACCACGGTGAAGTGTTATAAGCGAAGCTGCTGTGAGTGTCAATGCAGGAAATCGCCGTCTTTGAAGCTCGGGGGGGTTACTCCAACCCATCGCACCGCCTAGCGCGCCGTTTGATCAAATCGGCATGGATCTTCTGGGACCCTTTCCCTTGTCAGCCAGCGGAAACAAGGGGATTATAGTCGCCACGGACTATTTAACACGCTACGCCGAGACGAAAGCTGTACAACGTGCCACGGCCTACAAAGTTGCCCAGTTCTTTATCGATCACATAGTCCTCAGACATGGTGCCCCACCACATGTCATCACCGACAAAGGAACTGCCTTTACAGCCCAACTGATAAAGGACATATTCGAGCTGAGCTGCACGCAGCATCGCAAGGCGACTGCCCGATATCCGCAGACCAACATACTGACGGAACAGCTAAACAAAACCATTGCTGACATGCTGTCTATGTATGTAGACCTCCAGCATAAAACATGGGATCAAGTCCTGCTGTACGTTACATTCACGTACAGCACTGCCATTCAGGAAACCACACGATTCACACCGTTCCGTCTTGTCTACGGGCACGAAGTCCAGACCACGCTAGACGCTATGCTCCCGCACGACACTGATGCATCACTTCCGATGCCGAGCAGCTTACTCAACACGCAGAGGAAGCTCGTCAACTCATGCGCATACACATCAGGAAACAGCAGAGTACTGATGCACGACGCTACAACCTTCGACATCGGTGAGTCGAGTACCAGCCAGGTGACCAAGTCTGGGTGTGGACTCCAATCCGTCGCCAGGGGTTGTCCGAGAAGCTGCTTAGTAGATACTTTGGACCCTACAAAGTGATACGCCACGTTAGTGAAGGGAACTATGGGGTCATTCCCGACGGTGCCGCGTCGCCTCGGCGTCGACAACACCACTTCGAGATTTTGCATGTTATTCGCCTCAAACCGTATTTCGCACATTAAGACGGCGCCAACCTGACCTCATACGACTTCCACACTTCCACTTTCTATTTTAGTAAGCATCGGGTCGATGCTTTTCTTTTGGCGGGGGAATAATGCCGCTAGAAAGAAAGAAGAGACTGGAACGCGCGCTCAGCAAGAGGCGGGCGCTGAAGAAGAAGTGGAGGCTGAGGATGCCGGCTTGAGTTGTTTGCACGCCATCTTGTATAACCGTCCGTCTCGCCGACGTCGAGTACATAATCATAGTCTTTTCGTGACAATATATATATATATATATATATATATATATATCTGACTTGTTTTCCTAACCCCATATACATATATATTGTAACCAACAGTTACGACAACCGTTTCTACGAAAACTAATTTATTCTGAGCAAACCTGTGCCCGTCAACAAAAAATGACTGAATACCCAACAACAACAACAAAAACGTCCCTCAAGCTTCGCTTCTTCGAACGTCGTTCTCCTCTTTGTTACCTCCTGTCGCGTGCCAATCATCCGATTCTTGCGCATGAGCCGCCGATCTGTCAGCACCGGCCCAGCGTTGCCTTGCGGTGCTTTGCTTGACGCTTGTGGTGTGGCGGCTTTTTGAAACGCAGTTGGGATGTGTCGATTGTCTTTTTATTCTCGCAATGCTGGCGGTATTAGCTTCCTCCAAAAAAGCATAGAAAATGCCTAGAGAGACCAACTGCTTTGAAAGGACAGTGGTCAGATGATGGCCGGTGCTAGGCTTGATTGTACGTGCAACTTCTGCTAACACCTTTCATGGTATGGTTTCAGTCGTACTACGTGTACGACCTCTGGGCGAGTCCTGTGTTGTGTGGAGCTGACTTGGCCTTCAGGAGTTACCTCATAATTTAAGGGACTTAACCAGCGAAGTGTTGTACTTGCCTTTGCTTCGTGTTGTCGACAAATTCGACTTCGCCTTGCCATCTGCTAGCCGCCTGGTTAGCTCAGATGCTAGAGCGGCTGCCCCGAAAAGGCGGTGATCCCGGGTTCGAGTCCCGGACCAGGACGAGTTTTTCTTCAACTATGAAGCGTTTCTTTCGAGGAACCCGTATGGGTTTCCTTTGTAGCAATTGCTACGTACGGGTGGATGTCTGATTTTCCCTTTATTCATTACTTCTCTCCACCTTGCGGGTTTCCGCAGAACTACTACGTCAAACTGAATAGTCCGCACCAGTGTCTATCAACGCAGTCACTTCGAAGTCGTCGATCATGACGCGCAACTCGGAAGTAACGGCGTCATCGCTGCACTTGTTCGTCGTTTCGTCACTGCCGTCGTCTTGTCGGATTGGCGATGGAGGGCCTTCGGTGTTCCGGGCATCAGCGGCCTTGCCTCCACAGGTCGCTGGTTCTAGTTTTCCCGTCGCAGACTTTGTGAGCAACGCCTCGGTGAAATGGAAGAGGGATGCGGACTGGGTGACCTATGACGCATAGGCGCTGCCGATTGAGGTTCATGTTGCTGGGGGTTCCGAATAGTTTGGCGCGTAGATAAAAAAGTTTCAATTTCATAAGGGCACTCACCATATCGAGGGCAAGGCGCATTCTCAGAGAAGCCACACAGTCCTACTCGGCGATACTGGCATTCCCAGTATAGGTGACCAGCCTCTCCACAGTGGTAGCAGAGGGGACGCCGGTCTGCCATACATCGCTTTTACGTGGGCTTCCTTCTGGCATGGGCGGCACATTGCGAGGAAGTACCTGGGGTAATGTGGCCATTCGTCCAAAGTCAGTGCGTCCTAGGTCCTGACGTAAAGCTTGGGCGTACGATATCCGCAGCTGACACTCTGGCTGTGCCGGGGCCGCACCGGAGGCTTGGCTCACAAATTACTTGCCGGCCTTCTTCGTGTATGACATCAGCTAGTCAGGACACCGTAGGAGGGCTTTGAGCCAGCTGCAGTTTCTGCAGCTCTTCCCTTACAACGGACCTCACCATTTCGCGTAGGATGTCCATGTTTTTGGGGAGGGCTCCTGACCCAACATCAAATGATGCGACGCACATCTCTGTTGTACTGCCTCGCACGCTGCTGCAGCGTCTTTTCCATCGTTGGCGCCTCTGATCGAAATTCGGCTACAGTGCGGGGCGGATTACAAACCAGGCCGGCAAAGAGTTCCTGTTTCACACCACGCATTAGCTGCCGCAATTTCTTGTCCTCAGCCATGTTTGGGTCGGCTCGGCAGAAGAGGTGGGTCATGTCTTCAATGTACATAGTCACACTTTCATTGTTCCGCTGGTTCCTCGCCTGAAGAGTGGCTTCTGCCCACTCTCTGCGGTTCGTGCTCGGGTACGTAGCAAGCAGCTCTCGTCGGAAATCATTCCACGATGATAACGACGCTTCATGGTTTTGAAACTACGTGCGTGCAGATTCCTCCAGCGTGAAGTGCACATACCGGAGTTTCTTTGTCTCGTCCCAACCATTACACCTGGCGACACGCTCGGAAGTTTTCAAGCCAGTCCTCGGCATTTTCGAATGTGTCTCTGTGAAAGGATTCTGGTGTCCGGGGCGAGTCAACGACGCCGTGAGGAGGGGTTACTTGAGTAGCCATTGCACTGGTACCTAGGCTGACTGCCGCCGCTGCCCTTGGTGAATCGGCGAGCGGACCAAACTCGGGGGCCTCATCTCGTATGCGGCGGCTCGTGCGTTAGTGGACAGGTGTTAATTCCGTTGGCTCCAAACTTCGCGGATCCGGGCTACCTTCCCTGGCGTGTGTGGGAGTTGGAATCATACCCCGCACCTCCACCAGATATGTAACCAACAGTTGATGAAGAAATTACGGCCACTGACCAAGTCAAGGTGAAAAAACACACAGAGACGTTTCGGGACCCGTACGGGTTCCTTGTTCACACTAAAAGTGGTTGTCGTAACCAACAGTTACGACAACCATTTCTACAAAAACTAATTTATTCTGAGCGAACCTGTGCCCGTCAACAAAAACCGACTGAATACTCAACAACAACAACAAAAACGTCCCACGAGCTTCGCTTCTTCGAACGTCGTTCTCCTCTCTGTCGCCTCCTGTCGCGTGCCAATCATCCGATTCTCGCGCACGAGCCGCCGGTGTGGCGGCTCTTTGAAACACAGTTGGGATGTGTCGATCGTCTTTTTATTCTCGCAATGCTGGCGGCAATATATACAGTTGAACCCGGATATATTGAATCTCAAGGGGATTCAAAAAAAGTTAGATATATAGGTAATTCAATATATATAATAAAGATTCTATACAAAAATTTTTAAGGGGATTTTACTGTTCTTTGTTATACACAATAATTCGTTATATATGAGTTAGATATATATGGGTTTGACTGTATATATGTGTGTGTAGTAGTAGCAGTAGTAGTAGTAACTGGATTTTTCAATGGGTCAAACGTATTTAGAAAGATGAGAAGCACAAATTCGCAGTTATCTTTGGTTTATTTACCCAACAGTTTCTGTCGGTGGACCGACCTTTTCCGAGGAATATATAAATATACATATACAATACCTTTAATAATAGTTCCATTTGACGAAACTTCGTGTGACCTTGAAGAATTGTTCACAGAAGTGGTGGCCTTATATGAGTACTTCGAAGACCTTATAGTAGGAGGCAGTTCAGTTTCACAGCCCAAGTCCTCTCGCACCACCAAGAATCTGGCACCTCTCGGGTGGTGTAATCTTCCTTGGTGTAATTGTCCTAAACTTTGCTATCACTAATACTGCTTCACCTTTCCGGTGATACTGCAGCCTCTCTCTTTTTTTTACTTTGAGTCCGAGTATAAGCGCTGCTGTGCATGACTGCTGTTAATTCTGATTTCAGTGAATGCGGCTTGGCCTCATTTCGATTGCTGAGTGACTTGTATATATTTATGACCTTTGCATGTAAGTGTAGATGTTTTCATTCCTAATAAATCTTGTAATTAAAAGGAGTTTTCTATTGTCATATTTTTTCTTTTTCTTTCCCCATGAGTCCTTAGCATTGCTTGGAAAGAGAAGCAACACTCGGATACGTATCATTCATGTGCATTTCACACACCATTAAAAGAGAGACTTTGCCGAAGGAGTCACTGAAGTCTGCAGATTTTTTCAGGGTCGAAAAAGCACGCAAAGCAATTTGAAGCGAGGTGAACATACAACACCATATTCATTCTCTAGGCATAGGCTATTCATACCATTATAAATAATTGTTAGTTAGCTACCTCCATCTCTCTAAAAAAATATAATAAACTTTGTCCTTGTTGTAAAGTGACGTCAGCCGCAATAAGACTGCCTTGCAAGCGCTGACGGCACGTGCGTTTATCGTTGGATATCCTTCCCTTGTCCTCCCTTTCCCCCTCTCTGTTTTGTATATATACGCTCCGAGATGGAAGCAATAAAGATTCATGTTCCAACCTTCGAACGGTGTGCTGTCGTATACAGTAAGACACGCTACGTGTGTTGTAACTATGTAACAGTCCTGTGCATATATTTAAGTATATTGTGTCTGTGCATGGTGTTTACAGTGGAAACAAAAAAATGTTGAAGTGAGAAAATAAGGATGAGGTAGCCGCCACTGGTGCTTCTAAGGCACTGGTCCTCCGGAGTATTGTCAGGATTTGCAGAAACAAAGAAAGTATGAATTAAAAGCCGTGCATGTCCTCGCCAACAATGATGCAGTAAGCTTTTAGCCACAATAAAATTTTAAGTGGAAAAGTAAAGTCAAGAGACAACTCAAGTGATGTGGGTGGCAGAACTCTGTTAATGACACTTTAGTTGTTGGAAGCCCCCCCCCCCCCCCGTAGTGGGCAATGTCTCTCTCTCTCTCTCTTTATATATATTGTAACGTAGATTGAAGACGGAGTCTTACAAAATAGACGCTTCTCTTTAATGGCGGGCCAGAAGAACAACGGGCAGCTCACGCGCTTCGTCTTTCATGGCGCCGACCTATGCGTGCGCCGTACTGCGGTGCGGGAGCCCCACATCATTGTGTCATTATTTATCAACTGGTGATGGTCTGCTCCGGACCACCGTCAGTTTCAATTCACCCCTCGGAACAGGCAGGACGTGGGTCAAGTGACCTCCTGATCAACATTTCGCAATATTGTGAACATGCTTTAAATCATGGGTGCGGGACCTAAAAGAGGTGCAATGTAATGTTAATGCATTTCTCTTACATTTATTGCTAAATCATCGCTGAATATTTTTGTTTTTTATTCAACTTTCAGCTTTTTGCTGCTGACGAAACCATCTAACCGAAGTTAAGGTGCAATATAGGCAATGGGAAAAGTTGGTTGTAATAAGAGGACTGCTATGTTGGCCATGTGTGCATTTTGCTTGTATGTTCAGAAATTGGAAGGTTGCACAACTCTTTAGCCTTACACAACTCTTTAGTCTTAAATAGGTATAGTTTCCTTTTGCCTAGGTTGAGAATTTTTTCATGTGGTAAGGTAATGGGAAACATCAGTGGGATGCCTTCTTGATGACTAAGACAGAGCAGCAATTTCTCTTGGGAATGGCTGCAGAGCCCGTCATGTATGCAAGGCCCATAGTGTAAGGACAGAGATTTAATGTATGCCCATAAGACCCTCGGACGTTCGTTCTTGCGCATTATAATCCTGCAAGATCTTCTTGTGCACGTTACTACTTTGCATGCGGTACTAAAAATGTTGGCAAACCTAAATGATGATGAACACATGCTTTTCCCATGTACAAGCTTCACTGCGGAGAACACAGAGAAGCACACACCTTGCCTAACAATCTTGGAAAGTCCTTTATGCACAGCAGTGCAAGAAATGCATAACAATTACCCAACTCTTATAATAAACAAGCTGGTTTGTCAAATGTCACACCCAGCTCCATTATCATTGCTTTTTATGCGTTTTTTTAAGGCAAGTCCAGACAAACTTCTGATATAACCACTTTTCACACAAGTATCATATTGCTAATAAGGGGGTTCTGCTGCATATTTGGTGTTCAAGTATGCCTGCTCTGCTTTGTTTCATGTCAAGTGTGTGCTGAAATAGCCTGGCACCTTTGTTTTCTTCAGGTACCAGCGACAATCTTGAAGCAGTCTCGGAAGGGGCATCTAATCACTCAGTGGCATCGTCTCTTGAATTGGAAAATGAAAACGACAACTATTCTGACATGGTTTCTGCAAATGTCAGGTATATTGTATCATTGCATAATTTTTATCACTTGCTGTTGCAGCTCTATCATGTAGTATTCTGCTGTTCAATACAAGGCTGTGAGCTCGGCTTCAAGGGAGAGCAGTTAAATTAAAAAATGCAGGCAGAGCTGTATGCATAGATTTAGGTACTGTCGTGAGTAAAATCAGTGAAACCAAGGCAGCAGTGAAAGCTTTAAATTTTCTTCTGACATGGCTTTGCAGCAGGTTGAACATGCATGTTTGCATGGTGTACCTAGATTTCAGACTGCATGCCTATGCTACTGCTAAGGTTTAGTGTTTTTTGGTTTAAATCGAAAAAGGTATGCCCCCCCCCCCTTTTTTTTTTTTGGAAATCAGTTTTAACCAAAAAGGGCACTCTGGCAAAGCAAGTTTGCCAGAGTGCCAAGATGGCAATTGGCTTGCAGCTACGAGCTTACATGCACTCTAGTGCAAGGAGCCTTGGTGAGGTCATTGCCCAAGAAATCTTTACTCTTTTTTTATTTGTGTCCATTCTGCCTATCGCTGCAATGAAAACGAAAAGCATAGAGAGGGGGGAGTACACAGAGTGGTCAAGGGAGCCCTGGCTCAAGTCCTTGAAGTCTTCTTGCTGGGGTGGTACAAAGCAAAAGGGAAATTTGATGGTGGTAATGTGGGGTCGATCTACCTTGTTGGTTTTTTTAAAATTTTTATTCATTGGTGGTCTGTACCCGTATGATGTTGCAAATAAAGTGTCATTCCATTTGCACTTGTATATGAAATGCGTTCTCTTAATTCCTCCCTAGTCATATTGTCCTGTGTGTTTGTGCGCTTGCTATACACTGCATCTTAAAGATGTTCTTATTCTGTGTATTGGATGCAACTACAGTGTTCTCAGCATCAATAAAATTACTGAACTAGACATCCCCCCCTTCTAAAAAAATGGTGCACGCACATGCACACTCTTTCCATTGTTGGAAATAAAAACCGAAAAAGTATGATTAATTTTAGAAAAAAAAACATCGAAAGCACTGTATCCTACAGTTGCCAACCAGCAATTCGGGCTTGATGGAACCGGCAAAAAGTCAAAATAATTAAAAGTCCAAATTATGGGGTTTGCCCTAAAGTAAGTGACTTTATCCCACAAGTGGCCAAAAAAGACGTATGGTATTCTTGGATTGTCAATGTGGGAAGTGCAAGACACATCGGCATCTATGAGCGACGGCATTCTTGGTACAGTGCCAAGCATGCTATCTCATCACAGTGCGAAAATGCTGCAGCCGTGAACATTTGAATAATTCAATTTGCAAATTGAGTATCTAATATTTCATTTTTCGAATATTCTATTTCTTTAATATTGGTACCTTTGGTGAATGACTCTGCTGTGGTCGGTGCCTTGATGCACGCAGTGTTTCGACCAGGTTGACCGGACTGATAGAAGTGATTAGCGCTACGCGAACAGAGGGAACAACAAGAGCAGTGCATGTGGAAAGCGCGGAAGCATGTGAGAAGATCGGACCGATTAGCCACTGGAAGACATGCTGATCACATCAAATATGCGAGTTCAGTGTACACGCATGCAGATTTGCACAGTTAGGAGCTTTCTACCTACATGCGACCACACAGATGAACTTGGCACGCTTGCTCGCAGTAGTTGCCGGCTGATCGACCGCAGACCCGAACACTGCTTCGACGGACGTCAATCTAACCTGTTGCCTGATTTCACGACTGGTCACTGATGTGCCACCTGTAGGAACATATTAGCAACAAGCTTTCTGCAGTGGTTTGCGGCCCGTTAGCACATCATCATCATCATCAGCCTGGTTACACCCACTGCAAGGCAAAGGCCTCTCCCATACTTCTCCAACTACCCTGATCATGTACTAATTGTGGCCATGTTGTCCCTGCAAACTTCTTAATCTCATCCGCCCACATAACTTTCTGCCGCCCTCTGCTACGCTTCCCTTCCCTTGAAATCCATTCGGTAACTCTTAATGACCATCGGTTATCTTCCCTCCTCATTACGTGTCCTGCTCAGGCCCATTTCTTTTTCTTGATTTCAACTAAGATATCATTAACTCGCGTTTGTTCCCTCACCCAATCTGCCCTTTTCTTATCCCTTAACTTTACACCTATCATTCTTCTTTCCATAGCTCGTTGCGTCGTCCTCAATTTAAGTAGAACCCTTTTCGTAAGCCTCCAGGTTTCTGCCCCGTACGTGAGTACTGGTAAGACACAGCTGTTATACACTTTCCTCTTGAGGGATAATGGCAATCTGCTGTTAATGATCTGAGAATGCCTGCCAAACGCACCCCAGCCTATTCTTATTCTGATTATTTCAGTCTCATGATCCAAATCCGCAGTCACTACCTGCCCTAAGTAGATGTATTCCCTTACCACTTCCAGTTCCTCGCTACCTATTGTAAATTGCTGTTCTCTTCCGAGACTGTTAAACATTACTTTAGTTTTCTGCAGATTAATTTTTAGACCCACTCTTCTGCTTTGCCTCTCCAGCTCAGTGAGCATGCATTGCGATTGGTCCTCTGAGTTACTAAGCAAGGCAATATCATCAGCGAATCGCAAGTTACTAAGGTATTCCCCGTTAACTTTTATCCCCAATTCTTCCCAACCCAGGTCTCTGAATACCCCCTGTAAACACGCTGTGAATAGCATTGGAGAGATTGTATCTCCCTGCCTGAGGCCTTTCTTTATTGGGATTTTGTTGTTTTGCTTATGGAGGACTATGGTGGCTGTGGAGCCGCTATAGATATCTTTCAGTATTTTTACATATGGCTCGTCTACACCCTGATTCCGCAATGCCTCCATGACTGCTGAGGTTTCGACTGAATCAAACGCTTTCTCGTAATCAATGAAAGCTATATATAAAGGTTGGTTATATTCCGCACATTTTTCTATCACCTGATTGATAGTTAGAATATGGTCTCTTGTTGAGTAGCCTTTACGGAATCCTGCCTGGTCCTTTGGTTGACAGAAGTCTAAGGTGTTCCTGATTCTATTTGCAATTACCTTATTAAATACTTTATAGGCAATGGACAGTAAGCTGAATCGGTCTATAATTTTTCAAGTCTTTGGCGTCGCCTTTCTTATGGATTAGGATTATGTTAGTGTTTTTCCAAGATTCCGGTACGCTCGAAGTCATGAGGCATTGCATATATAGGGTGGCCAGTTTCTCTAGAACAATCTGCCCGCCATCCTTCAGCAAATCTGCTGTTACCTGATCCTCCCCAGCTGCCTTCCCACTTTGCATAGCTCCCAAGGCTTTCTTTACTTCTTCCGGCGTTACCTATGGGATTTCAAATTCCTCTAGACTATTCTCTCTTCCATTATCGTCGTGGGTGCCACTGGTACTGTATAAATCTCTATAGAACTCCTCAGCCACTTGAACTATCTCATCCATATTACTAATGATATTGCCGGCTTTGTCTCTTAACGCATACATCTGATTCTTGCCACTTCCTAGTTTCTTCTTCGCTGCTTTTAGGCTTCCTCCGATCCTGAGAGCCTGTTCAATTCTATCCATATTATACTTCCTTATGTCAGCTGTCTTACGCTTATTGATTAACTTCGAAAGTTCTGCCAGTTTTATTCTAGCTGTAGGTTTAGAGGCTTTCATACATTCGCGTTTCTTGATCAGATCTTTCGTCTCCTGCGATAGCTTACTGGTATCCTGTCTAACGGAGTTACCACCGACTTCTATTGCACACTCCTTAATGATGCCCACAAGATTGTCGTTCATTGCTTCAACACTAAGGTTTTCTTCCTGAGTTAAAACCGAATACCTGTTCTGTAGCTTGATCTGGAATTCGTCTATTTTCCCTCTTACCGCTAACTCATTTAACGGCTTCTTATGTACCAGTTTCTTCCGTTCCCTCCTCAGGTCTAGGCTAATTCGAGTTCTTACCATCCTATGGTCACTGCAGCGCACCTTGCTGAGCACGTCAACATCTTGTATGATACCAGGGTTAGCGCAGAATATGAAGTCTACTTCATTTCTAGTCTCGCTGTTCGGGCTCCTCCACGTCCACTTTCGGCTATCCCACTTGCGGAAGAAGGTATTCATTATCCGCATATTATTCTGTTCCGCAAACTCTACTAATAACTCTCCCCTGCTATTCCTAGTGCCTATGCCATATTCCCCCACTGCCTTGTCTCCAGCCTGCTTCTTGCCCACCTTGGCATTAAAGTCGCCCATTAGTATAGTGTATTTAGTTTTCACTCTACCCATCGCCGATTCCACGTCTTCATAGAAGCTTTCGACTTCCTGGTCATCATGACTGGATGTAGGGGCATAGACCTGTACAATCTTCATTTTGTACCTCTTATTGAGTTTCACAACAAGACCTGCCACCCTCTTGTTAATGCTATAGAATTCCTGTATGTTACCAGCCATATTCTTATTAATCAGGAATCCGACTCCTAGTTCTCGTCTCTCCGCTAAGCCCCGGTAGCACAGGATGTGCCCGCTTTTTAGCACTGTATATGCTTCTTTTGGCCTCCTAACTTCACTGACACCCTCTAATTCCTCCAATAGCACTGCTAGACTCACCTCACTAGATAACGTTCTAGTGTTAAACGTTGCCAGGTTCATATTCTAATGGTGGCCTGTCCGGAGCCAGGGATTCTTAGCACCCTCTGCTGCGTTGCAGGTCTGACTGCCGCCGTGGTCAGTTGCTTCGCAGCTGCTGGGGACTGAGGGCCGGGGTTTGATTGTTGTGTTCATATAGGAGGTTGTGGCCAAGTACTGCACCAGGGTGGCCAATCCTGCTCTGGTGAGGGAGTGCGTTACCGGTTCTGGTCACTGGGATCAGGCCACACTCCAGGCCTGTTATGCAATTTTATCAGCACGCGGATTTTTTTTTTTTTTAATCCGGTGGAAAATTGCGCGGCACCGGGTTTCAAACCACGGACCTCTTGCACGCGAGGCGGGTGTTCTACCTCTACGCCACCGCACATCAGGTGGCAGTGAATTTTGATCACGGCCACACCATTGGCCACATTGTACTTGCCCGTTAGGCTTAATAAGCTGCATCGTCGGGTCTCGGCAATTAAAGTTACAGTTACCAAATCACTGCAGATCTAATCAAAGTGTTTGCATGACCCTCAGAAAGCCGACAAACGACCTTGCCAACGAAAGCAAGTACACAGGTTTACCATTGCATGTTCACAGCTGCCATCTTTGGGAAATACCGTGGCGTGCCCCCTTGTTCCAAACGTCGTTTGTAGGCTCACAGCGGTCTCTGCTTCAAGCGACCCGTCACAAGACGAGTTTTGGATTTACATGGTGGGCTCGAAGATATCACGTGACAGCCTGCTGACCCCTAGCTGCAGATGCATGTATGCAGGTGGCAGATGGATGCGGATGAGAAAAAAAAGGTGGGGGGGGGGGCGGGGGGGGGACGTTGTGGGAACTTGCTATGGACCTCCCGATTTGAGAAATCTTTACCGTTGGCTTATAAGATAAGCTTATAAGATATAAGATATGTTATCCTATATATGTTCCAAATCATTACCATGTTACTTTTCAATTTATGCTGTTTCGAAAATGTATCCAAGAAGTTTATTTACCCCGCATAAAGAACACCCCCGAAACTTTGCTTAGGTATATTGGGAAAGAAAGTGTGTTGATTACGTGAGTATGTTTGGTAATTAGCTTCCTGAGCATGTGCAGTACTGAGTTTTTGCACAAAATTTGGAAGCATAAATGTTTGTGTTATATTTTCTGATATTCTATTCAATATTTGGCTTTTTTTCTCGATTCAATTCGATATTCAATTCAAGATCTACTATTCAGTATTTGCACACCTCTACTTTAGCACACCTCTATTTAGTACCTTAGTGTTTACTAAGGTAATCGCCAACAGAATCAGGAACACCTTAGACTTCTGGTAACCAAAGGACCAGGCAGGATTCCGTAAAGGCTACTCAACAATAGACCACATTCACACTATCAATCAGGTTATAGAGAAATGTGCGGAATATAACGGACCCTTATAAATAGCTCTCATTGATTACGAGAAAGTGTTTGATTCAGTCGAAACCTCGGCAGTTATGGAGGCATTACAGAATCAGGGTGTAGACGAGCCATATGTAAAAATACTGAAAGATATCTATAGCAGCTCCACAGCCACTGTAGTTTTCCATAAAGAAAGCAACAAAATCCCCATAAAGAAAGGCGTCAGGCAGGGAGATACGATCTCTCCAATGCTATTCACAGCGTGTTTACAGGAGGTATTCAGAGACCTGGATTGGGAAGAATTGGGGATAAGAGTTAATGGAGAATACCTTAGTAACTTGCGATTCGCTGATGATATTGCCTTGCTTAGTAACTCAGGGGACGAACTGCAATGCATGCTCACTGACCTGGAGAGGCAAAGCCGAAGGGTGGGTCTAAAAATTAATCTGCAGAAAACTAAAGTAATGTTTAACAGTCTCGGAAGGGAACAGCAGTTTACGACAGGTAGTGAGGCACTGGAAGTGGTAAGGGAATACATCTATTTAGGACAGGTAGTGACTGCAGATTTGGATCATGAGACTGAAATAATCAGAAGAATAAAAATGGGCTGGGGTGCGTTTGGCAGGCATTCTCAGATCATGAACAGCAGATTGCCATTATCCCTCAAGAGAAAAGTGTATAACAGCTGTGTCTTACCAGTACTCACGTACGGGGCAGAAACCTGGAGGCTTACGAAAAGGGTTCTACTTAAATTGAGGACGACGCAACGAGCTATGGAAAGAAGAATGATGGGTGTAACGCTAAAGGATAAGAAAAGAACAGATTGGGTGAGGGAACAAATGCGAATTATTGACGTCTTTGTTGAAATCAAGAAAAGGAATGGGCATGGGCAGGACATGTAATGAGGAGGGAAGATAACCGATGGTCATTAAGGGTTACGGACTGGATTCCAAGGGAAGGGAAGCGTAGGAGGGGGCGGCAGAAAGTTAGGTGGGCGGATGAGATTAAGAAGTTTTCAGGGACAACATGGCCACAATTAGTACATGACCGGGGTAGTTGGAGAAGTATGGGAGAGGCCTTTGCCTTGCAGTGGGCGTAACCAGGCTGATGATGATGATGATGATGATGACTTTTATGCTATTCCTTTTCACACTTTTCACCCTTCGTTAGTGACTAGAGCGGTGCTCCACATGCCTTATGGACGGGATTAGCCGGCCATGCATGAATGGTTGCTGATAAGGTACAGTGGCATAGAATCAAGTGGAAAGTATCACTACAAAATCGTGACCATTGCCATGCTGACACTACAAATAGACCAAAGTGCGTGCAGTCAGTGCATTCACTGAATGTTCATTGACAGCGACTACATTGACTAGGCTTTGCTGGTTTCGGTTTCGAGGAGGTGCCATTGATACGGCCGGCAGTGTATGGAATTGAAAATATTGACACGCATACTTCTTTATCTTTATCTGTTGACCACATTTCACCAACTAACAAATGTTAAAGGTTATCACTCAGCGCAAGATGTGCCTTTCTGTATCAGAAGTTTCTCAAATGTTATCGATGGCTCTCTCTGTGGTCTATGTTGTCGCCAAACCTTGTGTAATCAAATTCTGTGTGCGACAGGAATACTGGTGTACATTCTAGAACTTACACAAGCACCAGCGATTTTGCTAGAAGGTTTGTTGAGCCATGTATAAATAGCCGACGCGTGTGATCTGCAAATCAGATTTCAACAATCACTGACTGTGCTCGCCCAATAAAGAGTTAGCATTTTATAGTCGCTGTTTTGATAGTGTGTTATTCTGTGCTGTCACAACAACGTGACAGTATCACAATTTCTGCTCAGCTGAGTGGTGAAATTAGCACACAGTTGTGCATTTGGAGTCTCAGTTATCACACTTCACACTGTAAGTGTCCGAAATTTTCGTAGTCTTTATGCATTAAGCTTATGGGGCCTAAAAGTACAGCTGCGCGGCGCCACGGTGCCGACCGAGTAATCAAGCATGTTTGAATTGTTGCTGCTCGAATTATTGGTCGGCAACAGTACTTTATTTCATACATAATTGACAATGCTACAAAGGCTAGAGCGGCTTCCCTCATTGTTTGCATCCACGACCAATAAAAAATGCATCGTATATGAAGGAAAAATGAGGTATGTGCCCTGTACCGCAAAACCTTGCGTATAGCTAGGACTTGAATATAGTTTGAGGTGTAATCTGGGGACAGCAATAATGGAAAAAAAAATTTCATTCGCATATAGTCAGAGGAAAATGATGAAGAATTAATTTCCATTGCATTTCACTCTAGTCATTGTCATCTATTGCATCATGCTATTTAGTCGTCGTCCTCCATTACTCCTTCCTCCGCGAGTCCCTTTTCGGAGATATCCTCCTGTAGAGACTGGTTTTCAGGTTCATCAAGTGCATTCGATATGAAACATTTCTTGAATGCCTGACGGACAAGCTCCTCAGGAATGCAGGCCCAAACGTCAGCGATCCACGAGCAGAGCATTGCTGGAGAGGCCTGTTTCCGCTGTCCGGCAGGAGTTGCTTCAGGCTTTCCCGACCTCACCCACTCCATATAGCAGCGCTCGATGCGGTCTTTGAATGGTTTATTTTTGCATACATCAGGTGGTTGAAACAGGGATGTCATCCCTCTCAGGATGACAAGCTCAGTGCTGGACTCAAGCAGCAGTTGCTTCATCGAGTCAGCCTGGTGACAGCATAAAGTGTGCTCTGGGCCGCGGACACTAGACAGACTATATCCAATCAAGCACCAGTGCTTTGTCCATCCACCCTTTTTCTTGACAGTGGGCAACAACATTTTTTAGAAACTTGTCCCCTTTTGGCAGAGTCTTTCGTTTGAACACCACATACAGTGAAATCTTGTTACTACAAACACTTGATTAACAAACTTTTCAGAAATCCCCAGCTGACATCTTATGGTTTCAATATAAATATATTTCAGTACTGCTAACTTCAGAATACTGAACTTTTCAAAAGAGCGATCATTATTCAGTTTCTGTGCCAAGTTAACAATGCCTCAGTACTACGATCTAATATTAAAAAATCTGGGGATTCCTAGATTTCTGTGTATCATTCAGGGCAGCGGAAACAGTAGGCTAGCAGACGACAAGGCACAGAAAGCGGATGCCGCAGTGCATGGGTTCAGAAAACCCGAGACGGTGCTCAAGAAAGAAAAAAAGAAACAGGAGAGAGTTTCTTTTATTTAAATCTATTCCGGAGGTGACAACGCATAGGGTTTTGTGAGCACATGCTCTGCCCAGGCAAGTGTCACCTAGCAACGGAGGCGAGTTTCTTTGTTGTTTCACCCTTCTTTCTGTGCACGCCTCTTTTCTTCGAGCTTCTTTCTGCGGCCCTACTAGCTACGCATGGGGTGAAATGTAATCTCTATACCCGCAGGGATGCAACACAGTCGCACTTTGCACTTTTTGGATGGTGTAGTTTACCCGCACTTGCACTTTGGAATAGTTCAGGTGTCAGCCTCAAGTGAGACAGTGGCGGTGTCCACCACAGGGAATGTGAAAACAAACAACGAAGAAACATTGCGCTTTGGAAGCGACATGGAGCTTCCTTTTTGTCAGTAGTTTTCTCAGCATCAGCATCTGCTTTGCTCGTGTCAGTCTTGCTATATGGGGCTTCGGTGGTGCATGGCGGCAGAATCTGTGGAAAATAGCAACAGCGCGTGCGGAGAGCTAACAGCAATGTTTTTGTGGATAGCCCAAATGCTGACAACTTATGAACTGCTGGGTTGATGGGCGGAATCGTTTATTTTGGGGCTTTCACTATAACAACCTTTCAGAATAACAAACGATTTTCAGCGGTCCCGCGTGATTTGTTATATCGAGATTTGACTGTAGAGTACATCGCGTGGTAGCCCACGTCATCTCATTTCCACTTGACTTCACAGGAACTTGCTTGGAGCCTTTCTGCTGCCTTGTTAGGGCTGAGGGCTTATCCAAATATACTGCCATTTGATCAGCATTGCCGATCTGGCCCAGCTGAAAGTTGACCTACTTTCGCAGCGAAATTATGTGAAGCTGAAAGGCCTCAAGCAGCTCTTCATAGTTTCCTGGCAGCTTCTGCAATATCGACATGCGTTGACGTAAAGAAAATCCAGCGTGGCGCATTAAACGAGAAGCCCAGTGCTTATTTGCCTTGAAGTCTGTCTGCGGAATGCCTTTTTCTCTAGCCATCTCTCTTGCCTTTGCTTGTAGGAGCTCGAAGCTCGTTGCTCTTGAACAAATTGTGTCAGCTTGAGTTTAACTTCCAGACACACTCCATTCTTTGGCCCCTGGAAACTTTTTCTCAGGCCGCTGCACACAAAGAGGGCTTCCTTTTGTTTCTTCCAACCATGAATTCTGCGCTCATTCACACCAAACTGCCGCCCTGCAGCACAGTTGCCGATGGTTTCGATAGCTATGATCACATTTTTTTCATGCTTTCACTCGCGCCTACAGCATACGGCACGCGGCAACGGTGTTATCACCCCTGGACTTTATGCAGAACATGATGGCGACTGCAGAAATGCACTTGGAGTGTCTGTATTATTGTAATTGCTATTGCAATAAAAATATATTGAAATAGTTTTATGCTATATCCAGCCCACCGCTGATTACAGCTCTCTGGGTCTGCGGTGACATATGGTGACCCAGAAATTATGTTACAGTGTCGATTGGACTGCATAATTTCGGAACATTTTTCGCTTTTATCATGAGCGTCAGCGCGGAAATATATAGTTTCATCGTAGTACCACTGATGCCACGGGAAAGCCTGCACCGTGCCACTGCTCAACCCACTCTTCCATATACTAGTATGCTATAGCTACAAAGCATGCTTCTACTACATGCTTTCTGTTGGTTTATTCTGTGTTTTATCGTGGTCTCAAAGTGTACTGCCATATTCCATTATTACACCAATATTTAACTTGGCCTGCTCCAAACTGCTTCAAAATGACATTTTGTCTGCTCCAAATTGCTCCAAATGAAATTTAGTCTGCTCCAAAATGAAATTTTGCCTCCTCTAAACTGCTCCAAAGCACATTTTTTGTTGCTGCAGTAATTGCTCCAGAATAACTTTTCGCAGTCCCACCCCTGTTTCAAGGATTTTGCTGTCTTTTTCCTTTTGGCACATGCACCCAGTAGCCAGATTTAATTGTTAAAACCGATAATGTGACATGGAACACTGTAGTTAGTGGTTTATTTCACCATAGAACACATACAAAGTTGACGGCACATTGGCTATGCATTGTTATATCCAATATATTGTTAAAACTGGTATCATAAGTGGCTTTGACTGTATTCAAATATGTAATTCGTTCATTTCAGTTGATTCCAAAGATATTTCACTTCCATTGTATGAGGCCACCATATAAAAGAAATGACATCATCAAAAATTATTTCTAAGGAACAGTTAGACAGTCTAAAGTGTAAGAAATGTTTCACTGCTTTCACTGGAGACAACATTTTTATGTGGCCAGCCACAAGACTGCAAAGGTTAAGCAAAACTTGCACACCCACCTTGTGCATGCATGCATGCACCAACTCTTACTTTAATAGTGTAAATTTGATACTTGTGAATACATATACAACAATCCTTGCTTTAATAGTGTAAATGTGTTACTTGTGTAGCGCTTCTGCCTTTAATAGTACTGTTATGCTAGTGGTACTTTGTTATTGTCAACATGATTAGTCAACATGAATGAGGGTTGTGCAGTAAACATGCCCAACAGCTTTATTTCTGCAGACTGCAAAACAATGTGATAGTATGTGTACTATCTTTTGATATTGTCCCTCATCACTTCTTTATTTTCTTTCTACCTATCTACAAGCTTGCGTTAATATCATTAATATCATTAGTCGTACTATTAAATTTTCTTGGGAGGACATAGCGACAACATTCAGCAGTTCCAAACAAGGCTTGAAATTTAATCACTATTTTACAATGTCATAGGTACAGCATGGTGTGTGCTAGGTGTGTTAACTGTATTATTTCACATCCCTGCATAACCTCATATTGTGCCGTGATGTACAGTATGACTAGAACTATGCAGACAAACAACCTAATGGGCAGTGCTGATACAGTTGTGCATCTTGCACATGCATATACTTTTGCTCTCTCCATGCCTTCTTTCACTCTGTTGTGCAACGTGCTTGTGTGTACTTACAAGGTATAAAAAGCTGGCTGAACTTTACACTGCAACAGGCTGTATGTGTGCACTGCTTGCAAATAGTCTTCTTGCAGAAAAATTTGTGTGCCATGTTTTTTTATGTTTTACACCCGTCCTCCTTCACAGTGGGCACGGAACTCCAAATGTCAGTGGCAGGGACACGCCTTCATCTCAGGTAGAAGAAGAAGAGCCAATGGAACGACCTCCAACGAACCAAAATCAAGCTGACATTGAGGACAAGTTCGGCAAATTTGAAATCAGCCCAGCCGCTCCAGTTCAAGGTAATTGCTTTTTTTTAATCAATAGTCTCGTTTGTATGCGTGGTCAAGAGTTTTGCTTTCTGAAGTTACATAAATTTGGCTTTTTTTTTCTGTAAACAATTTCATGTTTTTCAGTTACTTCAGTCAAATTAAAACTTTCTGATGTTTTGTAATATTCATATTTTTTAGCATATTGTGATTGTTCTTAATTAATATCCTGCAGTACCTACTGGAGCTATTGTGTGAAGCATGATGTGCTTATATATGGGGGTTGTGCAGCAAATATCTCATCTCAATAACCCAATTTGGTATGGTACTGTACTGTACAATTCTGTACTGTTAGATGTGGGGTGTCAAATGCTCTTGGTAACAAAGGACACAGCACACAGTAGTACAAAAACACAAGAAAAATGGACACATTTATTGCTCCTTCTTTGCAAGAATGCCAACTTGCCGAAATACATGCAAGGAATTGAGAAAGTTTAAATGGCCACATAAGGTTACTGATGTTGAATTCCAATGGCGGAGTCGGAGCAAGTTTTTCTGCTCGTTTCGGAGCAAGTTTGTTCCAATGACAGAGTGAGGGCGGGAGTAAGGTGTTCCAATGAGAGAGTCGGAGGGGATTCAGAGCGGGAGT